>NC_086446.1:422754757-422880684 GCF_028390025.1 Pseudophryne corroboree | reverse complement strand
TGATATGTTGTTTGACATGTTACACGACCCCCTTGCCATTTGAAAAAACTGACCGATTTCAAGATGGCACCCATGTTCGGTACATACCCTAAAAGATAGCCCACTCACCCATACCTTACTGGAGTATTCAGTTTTCCTATTTCCTGCATCCACAAAAGGGTGTACTGTGACTTTTGAATCACCCTTGTAGTTGTATATCTACTGGCGCAACCTATTTTGTCTTTAATACAAAGACTATGTATCTAATAAATAAACCTAAATTATATACATATATAAATAAGTTATACATTTTTTGTGTGGAGTTTTTTTTTTCGGGGGGGGGGGGGGGGGGGGGGGGGGAGTTAGATTTTGAAAAGGGTATTTTTGCAGGTGAGGTATGATGCCAGGGTGTGGTGGTAGATAAGGGGTAATCTATGCATATAAATGTAGTATAGTGATTGTAAGAGAAATAGCAGTAAGTCATGGTGTCAAGGAGGGGTGATGATTGATGGGTATTTCAGTGGGTGACATATGGGTCATGGAGTGTATGGTTAGTTTGGGGAAATTATAGTAACAGCATGGTGCCAGGAGAGTGGTAGTGATTGAGGTGTTTTTAATACATTAGAAAATGTACGAAGAAGAGCAACTAAAATTATTGCATTACTACATTACAAAACGTATCGGGAAAGACAAAAAGATCTTAACATGTATAGTTTGGAGCAGAGGAAGGCAAAGGGGGGGACATGGGTAGAAACTTTCAAACATATCAAGAGTTTTAACATGGTACAGGAGGGAAACATTCTTCAAAGGTAAGAGAAGTATTAGAACACGAGGACATACACTGAAACTGAGGGAGGGAGAGGTAGATTCAGGGGAATTATGAGGAAAAATTACTTGACAGAAAAGGATAGTGGATAAGTGGGAATAGCCTCCCATCAGGGTGGTAGATGCTACAGTACTACAATAGTGTCAGCATCCAGAGTCTTACCTCCGGTTCTTGGTCCCAGCGGCCTTCCTGTTAGCTGGCTGGTGTGGCTGCGGCGGATAGGAGCTGCGGGCAGCGAGGTCCTCCGGTGCACTGCCGGGGTGTTCTGGAGGCTGGGGTCCGAGTCCTGGGAATGGAGCATGGCAGCCAGAGGTGTCTGTTTCCAAGTGTTCTGTTGCTGGAGTGCGGCATCTGGGAGGCTGAGGCCTGAGGTAATGGCTGTGTGCTGGTTCCACATGTGTCAATCTGTGCAGGGAGCTGCCATGTTGGAGACCAGCCAAGCCAATAGGTATCCCAGTTCGCATCCAGCCAATACGGTGCCGTCTTCCCTTATAAAAAGGGGTTGATGCTTAGTCATGGTTCCAGTGCTTCAAGTTACTTGCTGGTGTAAGGTGCTCAAGCTCTGTGCTCCCAGGTTAACCCCTAATATCCTGGTTTTTGTTGTGGGCCGCTCGGTGGTCAGTTCTGTTATTGCAGTCCTTTGCTCCAGTCCACCTGCTCTTGCAGTTTAACCGCTGGGTCCCCTCTATCTGGTAGAGGGTCTCTGTTTGCGGACGGTGCACACAGTGATCCTCTCTTCAACATCGTTCTTCAAGTTGTCTCTTCATTCAGTGTTCTTCAGCATCATTTACAAATCAGAAGTCACTTCTTCATTCAGTATTCTTCAGCATCGTTTACATATCACAAGTCACTTCTTAATTCAGTATTCTTCAGCATCGTTTACAAGGCACATTTTCAGAATTCACTCAGACTTATCTCCTAGTCATTGTGAATGATTGACGGTCTCAGTAAAGCTGAATTAATCTTTCTTCAGTGTATCATTCTCGTTCATTGTCCTCATTGCCTACCCCTCTACATCTTCGGACCTAAGTCTTCAATCCATGAGTAAGAACTACATTCAGCCACCTCTTTTCCTTCCTTTGCCGATAGCTGCTCCCTCAGTCAATTATCAGTCGTCAGATCCCCAACTCAAGCCAAGGTGTGACAAATAGAGCAATTTAAACATGGTTGGGATAGGCATAAGGATATCTCTTACAAAGAAATAAGGATCAAATAGGGTTGAGGTAACAATATGGTTAAAAAAGTGGCAGACTAGATGGGCCAAAATGGTTCTTATTTGCCTTCAAATTCTAAGTTTCTATCTAAACGTCTAAGCGTGCCCAAAGAAATAATCTTTGTATCAAGGGCATCCCCAAGACTACAGTGCCTACTGACTAAGACTCCTACCTTAAGAAACTTTTTCATTCAGATGATACCCAGACGTCCTGATGAACAAACTCTATGTTTCTAGATTTTATTTTTTACCCCCATATGGTGTCGAGGGACTTGGTAATTTGAAAATGCTGAGTACCTCAGGAAACATTCTAGCCAATGGGTATACCATGTTGATATTCCTTATGTGGACATGCTGAAATGTCGGCAGGCCATCCCTGGTGGCCTAGTGATGATTTACCTGCTCCCGGCAGCAGCAGCGGGCTCAGCAGCAGCTTTTAGCTCTCAAGTGAGCAGCAATTCCGGCAGTTGAATCATTATTCCCCCGTATTCCTTAATCCTAATCCCCAACCCTTTCCTAGTGCATTTTTACATGCAGGGAAGTGGTAACTGTAGCATGTAAAGTTATAGTTACCAGAAATACAACCTGTTCCGAGCGAAGCACATTGGCCGATGCATGGCAAGCGAAGCAAGTCATGCGAGGGGTGAACTAATTTGGAAGCCACGTGCTGAAAGGGAAATTTTGACACCAAAATAACTTCAAAATATAATGTCAACCTTTTCATGTGTCAATTTGTCGACCATGTCAACCTTTTGACCATGTTGACCATTTAGTGTCGACAAAGACATTGTCGACCCTTTGATCCATAACCAAACATCACACATCTTCCCCATTGTTTATAGTTATAAAGTTATAGCTTGTTTATAGTTTAAACTGTCAGTAAGCTGAAAGGGAGCAGTGGTATGTAGAATCCAACATGCTACAACTGGGGTCCACTGTATTATGAACGTGTTGGCTATACAAGTTTAAACAAGATGCGGAACTAGCATGCCAGCCTTTTCTCATAAATTGCTCTTTATCGGGTTATTAAGTACAATAGTTATCGTATACTTTTCTAGAATGTTATTTGGGATATGTGTACAGATATATTTAAAACATATACATATAATACAGTGCTTCAGAAACAGTACATCATTTTTAGTGACTTTTAATAGAGGCAAATATGTAGTGTCTACGGGCAGATGCTAGAAGTGGATACCAGCATATAAACAAATGGGTAGCAGTATTTCTAGCCTACCATATTGCAAACTCGATACATATGTATATATCTATATAGTTACATATATATATATATATATATATACAGAAAAGGAAAAAATAGCGCCACTTGTGGTATGTTAACCTTCACAATTATGTATAATATATGTCCCAAAAATACACTCCCTTGGTACCAAAGGGTGTCAGCAGGCCCCTAAATAAAAACAGCAGTGGTAAGCTGCTGTAAAAAGTGTTATAGAACATAAAAAGGAACGTAAAAAGATTTTTTATATAAAAAGAAAGAGCATATTTATTTTACACGAGTAAAAACAACTGATATACTTTGATAAAAAAAAAATGCTTAAGCATAAGAATTCATAAAAAAATGCATAAAAAATACACGAAAATGTGATTAAAAGAGAAGAAAAAATCTAAAAGTACAAGGTACACATCGGTTTGTAGTAAATGTGTAGAAAGTGCTTTATCTTAGGTTCAGGAGGTTGGTCTGGGAAAGATCATGGAATGCCAATGCCCCAAAGGTATATCAGTGTTTTTACTCGTGTAAAATAAATATGCTCTTTCTTTTTATATAAAAAATCTTTTTACGTTTCCTTTATTATATACACCATTGGTCGCTTGTGCCCATATTCTTGGTTTAATATATATATATATATATATATATATATATTTATACAGCATTTCATCACACACAAGGTTTCATATAAGGGGGCAGACTAGATGGGCCAAGTGGTTCTTATCTGCCGTCAAATTCTATGTTTTCTATACATTGACAAACATTAATACAGCAGTAAGCAACACAGCACCAAATGCAGATATCACTGCTACAACAAGTGCTCATTATGGGGGCAATTCAGAGTTGATCGCAGCAGCAAATTTGTTGGCAGTTGGGCAAAACCATGTGCACTGCAGGGGGGGGGGGGGGGGGGGCAGATATAACATTTGCAGAGAGAGTTAGAATTTGGGTGAGTTACTTTGTTTCTGTCAGAGTAAATACTGCTGCTCTGTTTTTACACTGCAATTTAGATTTCAGTTTGAACACACCCCACCCAAATCTAACTCTCTCTGCACATGTTATATCTGCCCCCCCCCCCCCCCTGCAGTGCAACATGGTTTTGCCCAACTGCTAACAAATTTGCTGCTGCGATCAACTCTGAATTAGGCCCCTATATGTCCACAGACCCCTCCATATGCCCCTTATATTTCACAGACTCATTCAGGGGTCCATTATATGCCATTAGTCTTCTGAGTGGGACCACCGGAGAGCAGGGAAAGTGAGAAAGTAAGCAATATAACTCATGGGAATCAGTGAAATAATGAACATGAGGAATCATCAGCTGCATTCAATAACCTACTAGAAGCAGACAGTGCAAGGCACAGTGGAGTGGTTTTAGGGGGTCATTCCGACCCGATCGCTCGCTGCAGTTTATCGCAGTGCAGCGATTGGGTTGGAAACTGCGCATGCCGGATGGCCGAAAGCCGTCGTTCCCTAGCGATCGCCTCTGCCTGATTGACAGGCAGAGGCGGTCGCTGGGTGGGAGGGGCGGCACGGTGGCGCTTGGCTGCCGTTCTGGTACCGCGGTCCGGCTAACACAGGCGTGGCCAGACCGTGCAGGGGCAGGCCACGCAGGCGTGGCTGGACCGCGCAGGGGGCGGGCCGCAGCGGCTGCAATGACGTCACACGCAGCCGCAGCAAAGAGGTTCTCATGGCCAGCCGCAGGAGCTGCGCTGGACGGGAGTTACTCCTCAAATGCAATAGCATCACCGCTGAGCAATGCTTTTGCACTACTGCAGGCGGGGGCCGGCACTGACATGCGGGGTGGACTAGCCCTGTGCTGGGCGTCCCCCCGCATGTCTGAGTGCCTGATCGTAGCTGTGCTAAATTTAGCAAAGCTACAATCAACTCGGAATGACCCCCATAGTCAGAAGAGCCCCAGGTGAGTTGGGGGCTAGACAAAATGGACAACAATGTAGGTTTACATGAATAAAATTAAATTGTAGTAGACAACTGACAAGAACAGGTTGGGAAGTGGAAGTGAGAATGACTGGTGCTGAATTAAATAAAATGAAAAGAAATAGATCAGTATATAGAGCCCTTAGTAGTAAAATTAATATAAAATGCCAAGGAGAAAGTTGTGCATGATAAACGTGGGAATATACGGAGCAGGAATATGAATGGGAAAGCATGCTGCATAATGGGAGGAGAGCAAGCGCTTTCCAAGATGGAAGGAAAGAAAGGAGAGAGACTGACATATAAACCGCACTCATTCCCTTCAGCACACCAAGTCTTCCAACCACGACTACTACTACTGAGTTTATTGCGCATGGGTGTGTGTGTGTGTGTGTGTGTGTGTGTGTGTGTGTGGTGTGTGTGTGTGTGTGTGTGTGTGTATTACTGCACTGAACTGTATATATTAGAATAAATATAGCATAAGTATTTATGCAAATGTACTATACCTAAAATTGTACATGAATATGCTTAAATGTACAGTATTTAGATTGAAAAACTGGTTAAAAAAAATGTACAGTATGTATGTATTACACCCGGAACAGAGCACAGATATTACTGTACTGGGTGTTTCATGTCATGGACAGTAATATACACAAATTCAGATGACAGGATCCTCAGTGGGCTGCAGACTGAGCCCTGTGCAATGCTGGGATCCTCTTATCTGACAGCACTAGGGGATTTACACATATCACAGGCGTACTGGGCATTGTTGAGGTGTTATCTCCTGCTGCACAGAGACACTCTGCAGTGAGTTGGGGAAAGGGGGAGCTGTGAGGCTGCAGCAATGAGCACGGACAGGCATCACTAAGGCAGGAATAAAATACATGGAGTGTAATTACAATATGTGCATTGAAATTACCAGGAACTTGGTATCTAACGGGGGAAAAAAAACAGTTACCAAACACGATGAAATGGAGTTCAACAAATTCTATATACAGGACAGCTTATGGATGTGCATTGTAACACATTGTTTACACAGGGCTGATTTATTATATTTATTTAAGTCTGAATTAATAAATCCCCCTATAAACGTAACATAATCCTTCAGTACTAGTTGCCTTTACTCCCCTGGTTGCCGCTTGTGTTTGCCCAGTCTCCCTACCCCCCTTGTTCATGCTGCTCTACTTTCTTCACAGATTTCAAAGCTGTAATTTTCCCTGTAATGGAACAATTTTCTATACTTATGCACAATCAGAGTGAGGGGTAGAGGAGGGGGGAGGATACTATTATTACTAGCTGCAGGAGCAGGGAGAAGAGGTGGGGCAAAAATGACAGTGGAAGTGGAAACACCAAAATCAGAGACTGGCATGTCCACAACGCAAGTAGAAATCAAAGAGAAATTAGCAGTTCTGGTCTTCTGGATAATCCTGCCTAGTCGGTGACTCATTCTAATCTGGTAAACATTGATGTCGAACAACCATATTGGCATTTAAATAGAAATAAAAAAAAGACAGAGCTCTCACTAATTAGACAACCCTCAAAACGTAAACATGTGTGGGTTAAACACAAATAATGAGCTGCTATTTTGACTGTCTGTTTCACACAACACAGTGCTCACCTAGAGAGAGCGCCCTCCAGTGACTATTGCCATACTCAGGCTTCCTGCACATGTGCAAAAGGATGGAGCCCCCAGAACACAATCCAACATAAAAAAAATAGTGATGCAATGAGTTAATATTACATAAACAACGGGGGAAAGCACAGTTCACAAGTAATTTCTTTGTATGCAGACTGCTACGTGTGCAGACACTTGTACGGGAAGAATATCCACAGACTTCATATCTCCAATTCTGCAGTCTTTAGAAAAATCTCTTCTTTTTCGTGACACGCTCAGCTGTTTTTGGGGAGGGTACAGTTATTTCGGATAGGCTCAGCCATGGACCAATCTGGGTTGCCTGGCAACTGTGAGGCCTGCACTTTGCAGATAACACAGAGGCATCATTTCCATGGCTGAATGGCTTGGAAGCAGAGAAGCTAATCAAGGCATTGAGCACAAGAGAAACAATTCCAGCAACATTTTAAAAACCCTCTGGCCGTAACATATGATGGGGTTTGGAGGGAGGGAACGTGACGCCAGTGACAAATGACAGTACGGGGGACAAAATGTCCGCCAGTAGCAGTAAGTCAAAATGGAAGGCAGGAAGAGAGCAGTGAGACCAAGGTACATATCCCAAATACAAGCAAGGAAAGATGTTATCCTGTGTCACATAATATTAATAATAACAAATAATAATAATAAAAAATAAATAAATAGAATTTATGTGAATGTAAATGCTGCAAAAGAAAAAGCTGTTGTCACAGACATTATTTATAGTAATCCAGTCAGTGTGTATACGTCATGTATTTTGCACAATATTATTCGTATTGCAGCTTCTGTTCATATTAATCCAAATTGCTGCAGGCTAATTCATGCTGCTAACGATCATTTATTGTGATGTGTCCCAGCAGGGAAATGCTTGCCTTTCATGAATTAATACAGAAGCAATTGCTAGCTGTAGGCCTTGGGGCAGTGTTGATTGAAAGTTTGTGTCTATTTTGTTTTAAGTGACCGGTGGGATTTCAATAGTGTTTAACATTTATTGCCCCACAGTTTAAACCTAGGAACAATCTCTGTAATCTACCTTCAAGACTGTGTGAATCAATAAATGCCTGCATATGCTAGGGAGAACCAGTTCATGTGTGATATTTGTACCACTACCATGTGTTTTACAGGTGCTCCACATATGCATTCAACTTTATAGAAAACATGCTTTTAGAATAGAATAAACATGTTTTAATACTGCCAAAAAGGTCCTCACCAAGGGGCTCATGTGGAGTTGAAACGTGTATAAATAATAAGCTCTAAAAAAGTATCTAAATATAAAGTATTTATATCCCCATTTGTGGAGTGAGAGGTATCACAAGATGCATCCAACTTTACACTAGTGCACTATATTTGCACCAAGTTTGTTTTTGTTTTGATAGTGAAGAAGAAAAAAACAACACCACACACCTCTATAAAACAGCAGGGATGACAGGGGTCAGGATGAGCAATCCATAGCATTAAAATGCAGTAGAAAGTTACAGAGAAAATAACAGTTGAGGTGGCTTGTCAATTAATACATATGTACATACTGTACATATATAAATACATACGTACACACATTAACTGCTATAGGGCCCTTTTTCAAGCATACAGGTGTACACAAACTGAAAAATGAGTGACATAATTATGCAGGTTTATTGATGTGTTCTAGTCCAGCTGCAATCTGATGACTGGATTGAAGTGGGATACTCCTCACAGAAACAGGAAACAACAAATATGAAGGGGTTAATACTTGCAGCTGGTGATCCCCAGCCATCCCATTTAATAAGCCCCATTAAGTGCTTTTTGTTCCCCAGCGTTAGAGGGTCTAATAGATTTCTTAATTACAGTATTTCACAAAGTTGAACACAGCTGCCAGTTCTAACAGATCATACAGTCTTCTATCACAGGCGATGGCTTATTTACAGAAATGTGGGTTCCACAAACATGGGGATGATGACAGTGCAGGGAATATATATATTTTTTTTCTCCAAACACACTGAACAACATAAGTGTCAGAAACATTTTTATTAGTAAATGTTCAATAAAACCATGTTTAATTGAAGTATTAAATACAATTGTTGCATATAAAAAAAATTAAAAAAAATAGAAAGTAGCTCTGTGTCAATATCCAGAAATAACCAATTTGTCTGTGCAGTCCATGAGAAGGGATCTCACAAACCTGTGCATAGAAAGCACAAAGCGGAGACAGAGGCCCTCTGGTGGCACAGATCAGCATCTCCCTGCTTCCATTTTGTAACCATATGCTCTTTACCTCCTGGAATGAACACTTTGCCCTGCATTTGTACTGCAGATGTTGAACAACCGGAAAATCTGCATTGTAGATCTTTCTCACATACAGATATGAAGGCCTTTAGAGACCTAAGCTCAGATCATCACATTTCCAACCGGGCTGTTTGCATTGCACCCTCCTCTAGGGAAAATATGTAAGACCACTAGACAGACTCGTGTCAGAGAATCCTACGTAAATGGAGACTTCACAAATCTTTGAAGAATTCGTCAAGATTCCCAATCTTATTCCTGGACACAATCACCTGGATAAACAATCCTCTAGGGATCTGCAATTCCAGCACTGTCTACAGTACAAACACAAACAAGCCACATAGTCCTATGAAATAGGCTTTGAATGAGGACCGGGTTTAATCACCCATTCTCCATTAGGATTGGCATTGTATAAGTCCAGCATGTAGGTGTCGGGATCCAAACAGTGTTCACCTACAAATACATGGCAGTGATTAAATGAAAGCTCACCACTGTTGCCTGATGAAGCAGGCTTAGCAGCTTAATGTCAAGGCACACTTACCTATATTCCCTCCTACTTCATACAGCTCCAGGTTGGGAAACGCAAAGGAACCATTACTGGAAGAGACAGGAACAGTTTAATATGCTTAGAACACTACTAGTAATGAAAGAAAGGTAAATGCTCAGAATTTCTTCCACTGCATGTAAATCTGATTGATTATATTTATGTTTCGTATGAATTATGTGTCTATTATACATTTAGAAACTACAGTTATGCAAAACAATGACTTTGTTGATCATGTAATAGATGATGAGTGTCATTTTATTTTTATTTTTTATTTTTTTACTGTTTTACTAAGTTCTTTGTTATGACGATACCAAAGCCTATATTAATAAGCTGGGCACTGATAGTTAATGTAGACTATGAACTGCATCAGTCTACATCCAGAGTGTCTAGACACAGCGTCGCACACTTGTTACAATTGTATGAAATGACTAACAATTACTATAATGATGACATTACTAGTCGTCATCATTTTCTAATGCTTCTATTTCTCCAGGTGCTGCATACAGCACACTGAAGTGTACCCGCATACCCACAGTCCTGCACATATCTGTAGGTGTGCAGCTATATCATTCATCAGTCTGACATAGAAATTTGCCACGTACCATTTTATCAGCCCCATAGTGTTGATCATCTGCCAGCTACGTTTTGTCACGTGCTCCTGAAATTTCTTTAAGATGTCTGCTGCTTGCAAGTCTTCCTCCAGTCGAACGGCCAGAGAGTCATTTAGGAATAGGGAAGCCCGAATCTGTACTTGTTTACAGGGCTGGAGTGGAGGTAGGAACAGAATAAGTCAATATCATGAAATTCCTAATTATCTGCGATCATATTCAAACATATCTTTTATGTGTATCCATCATGAGGAAGGCAGCTATTTCATAGATACAACTAATATTCACAGTCTATCATTTCACTAGATTACATCACAGAGACAGAGTATTACAGTGTTTTCTGCATTACTTGATGCGCTCCACTGTGTACAATATGCCAGCTCAGTTCATTATGCACCCCTGTCCCCAGCATGAGCTTTTCCACATCCCACAAATTTGGACACACCTTGGTCTGATTCTTCTCTGGCCTTTCCTTGTCAGAGTGGATTTTACGTAAGAAGTTCAGTAGCCGGCGGTCGTTGAATCTCTTAACACTATTCTCATTCAGCTTTCGTACCTGGGATAGCAGAAAGGTGGGGACCTATACAATAACAGATGAATATAACATTATTCTAGAAAGAAAGAACACACACAACATTTATTAAATTTATAGGACGATGAAGTCAGACTGACAGGTCTTAAACTTGAGGTACAAAAAAGGTACATAGTCCTAGGCTTAAAATGTCAGGATTGCAAAGGATACAGGTCTTCCTTAGGGATCAGTTCATTCATAGCTTCTGCACTGCAGCTTTTGCCCTGCACCCATAGAGGACCGCAGGAAAATCGGTGATGTAGTGGCTAACATAACTGACAAATATGTGCACAGCCAAGTAAACATAAAAACATAGAATTTGACGGCAGAAAAGAACCACTTGGCCCATCTGGTCTGCCCCCTTTGTACCATATTTTTACCTCAAACCTTGTTTGATCCTTATTTCTTTTTTAGGATATCCTTAGGTGTGTCCCATGCATTGCTCTACTCTCTTAGCCTCTACCACTTCTGATGGGAGGCTGTTGCACTTGTCCACTGTACTTTCTGTGAAGTACTTTTTCCACAAATTTCCCCTGAACCTCCCCCCGTCCAGTCTCAGTGCATGTCCTTGTATTCTAATAATTCTCTTCATTTGAAGAATCTTTCCCTCCTGGCCTTTGTTAAAACCCTTGCTATATTTGAAAGTTTCTATCATGTCCCCACCTTTCCCTTCTCTACTCCAAACTATACATATTGAGATTGTTTAGTCTTTCTGGGTATGTTTTGTGATGTAGGCCATGCACCATTTTAGTTGCCCTTATTTGTACAGTCTCTAATGTATTATTATCCTTCTGAAGATATGGCCTCCAGAATTGATAACAGTATTCTAAATGAGACCGTACCAATGCTGCTGCTGATTCCTCTCAGTGAAGCCGTTCAATACTACTGGAGCTGCTTGAACAGCTAGAAGAGGATGGGTGGAGCAGTACAAACAAGCTCTCTTCTTCACAGAAATCATGCTGCCATTTACCAACAGTAGGAGTCAGGGGTTGAAATGCTAAAACCTTTTAAGGATTTCCATACAGGAGCTGAAGTAGCACTATTTGTTTACAGTATCATACATCTCCTTATTCAAGGTGATCTTTAAACACGAATGCAGTTTAATAAGAAAAGCATGCATCTAAATTTTCTATCTACTAAATAGTTATCCAAACTTAGAACAATAAAAACGCCTGCATCTCTCATGCATAAAAAAAATAATTTAGTGGTCCAAAAAATTACATTTTCACTCAAGTAATTTAAGTATGTTGAAAATAGAGACTGTCTGATATAGTATCGGGAGGGAGCGGTATCAGTGCTTATAACGTGGGCTGATACCACTTCTCCCCATAACGAACTTTCATACATCTACCCCTTTAACAAACTCACTGAAACCCTATCATTTTAATTTATAGCCTCATCTCCTAATTACACATAGGGATGTGCGCCGCCTAAATCTCAGGTTTTGGGTTCTTGTTTTGGATCTGTATCTCCTTCGTGTTTTACCAAAACCTCCCTTGCGAGTTCTGGCAACTGTATTTGTTTTGTATTTGTAATTTTTTTTTTTTTTTTAATAATCATAAAAAAAGTTAAAATCACAAAATAATTGGCCTGTTTTTGTTCCTACAGTATTATTAACCTCAATAACATTAATTTCCACTAATTTCCAGTCAATTTTGACCACTTCACAATATTGTTTTCATCCAGTTTAGGCCACAAGGTGTACCGAGGTAGCTGGCTGACTAAGCTAAGCGACAGCAGTGGGCGGCACAAACATGTGGCACTTAAACTTCCAACATGGCACATCTAGTAAGCAGAGTGGCACTGCAGTGGCAGACAGGGTGCCAGTTAAATAAACTATACAAATGTTTGTCGTCTACACAAGTAGACAGTCAGCAATGCTCCAAACAGCACATAATGCAAAGAAAAGAGGTGCAAGATGGAATTGTTCTTGGGCCCCCCACACCCAGTAGGAATAATAATTAAACATTGCGGTTTAATTTCACCAACAGTGTCGCACAATACGTCTATAAGTAGGAAATAAAATATATTACTGTGGTACCATCTTCACCCACAGCGTCACACAATATGTGTGTGCGTCAGAAATAGTAATCAAACACTGTGGTTGACCTACACCAACAACGCCACACAATACGTGTACGAGTACGGAATAATAATATACTGCTGTCTGACAGGCATAGTATAGTACACTGGGGTAGAAACAAACTTTTAGTGTTTAGCTTTTATTATTTTAATTTTTGCTCCTGGATGGACGCAAAGATCACCCCTTTCAGATACAGCAGACAGAGCACCCCGTCTGGACTGATACAACAGAGCACCCCTTTCAGATACAGCAGACAGAGCACGCCTTTCAGATACAGCAGACAGAGCACCCCGTCTGGACTGATACAGCAAAGCACCCCTTTCATATAAAGCAGACAGAGCACCCCTTTCATATAAAGCAGACAGAGCACCCCTTTCATATAAAGCAGACAGAGCACCCCTTTCATATAAAGCAGACAGAGCACCCCTTTCAGATACAGCAGACAGAGAAACCCTTTCAGATACAGCAGACAGAGAAACCCTTTCAGATACAGCAGACAGAGCACCCCTTTCATATACAGCAAACAGAGCACCCCGCCTGGACTGATACAGCAGAGCACCCCTTTCAGATACAGCAGACAGAGCAGCCCTTTCAGATACAGCAGACAGAGCACCCCGCCTGGACTGATACAGCAGAGCACCCCTTTCAGATACAGCAGACAGAGCAACCCTTTCAGATACAGCAGACAGAGCAACCCTTTCAGATACAGCAGACAGAGCACCCCGCCTGGACTGATACAGCAGAGCATCTCTTTGTGATACAGCAGACAGAGCACCCCTTTCAGATACAGCAGACAGAGCACCCCTCCTGGACTGATACAGCAGACAGAGCACCCCTTTTAGATACAGTAGACAGAGCACCCCTTTTAGATACAGCAGACAGAGCACCCCACCTGGACTGATACAGCAGAGCAACCCTTTCACATACAGCAGACAGAACACCCACCCCATGCCAGACAACACAGTACTGAGACGGACACGTCCATCCAGAACACTCTCCACAGCTGAAGTGAAGATGGCGCCAATCACCGGGGACCTTTATGAAATCCAAAACCTGCGAGAATCCAACAGCGGGATGACATTTTGCCTCGTTTTGGGATCCAAGTAAGGCAGGAAGTCCCGAGCCGGACTCGGATTGCAAAGTTCAGGTGGGTCTGGTTCTCCGCTCATCTCTAATTATACACTTTGCCCTCCTTCTCTACATTGTACATAAGGCCCCCATAGTACCCCTTAGTATGCACTGCACCCTCCAGAATACCCTTTAGTATACACAACAACCCCATAATATCTTTAAGTATACAAGTGCCTTCCACCGTATTACCTCTCAGTACACATAGTGCCCACCATGGTATTTATTTTCTCAGTACACACAGCGGGATGTGGTTAATATCATGACGGTCGGGATCCCAGTGCATGACATAATGGCGACAGAATCCCGACACACAATGGAAGACTAGCGCTGTAATCCCAAAAGGGGACAGAACATTGACACGGAATCGCGACCCCCTGGATCCTGATCGTACAGGCAGTGGACCAGGTAAGTACTACACCAGAGATGGGGGGTTAGGTTAAGGTGACCCCCAGGGCACTTAGAGTTAAGGTGCGGGGGAGGTGGTTTAGTGTTAGGCACCATCAGGGGAGGGTTAGGGTTAGGCTGCGGAGGGGAGCTTAGGTTTAGGCACCCCCAGGGGGGTTCAGGTTAGGCTGCAAGGGGGAGGGGGAGGGGGGGGGGGGGGTGTTAGGGCACCTAAAAGGGAGGGTTAGAGTCAGAGTAGGGTAGGAGGAGAGTTAAACCACTTATCAACCCCTGTCGGGATTTCGACTGTCGAGATGCCGCTGTCAGCCTCATGACCAACGGCATCCCGACAACCGGCATTTCATACCCAACCCCACATAGCAGCCCTATATAAACTCCTGTATATACAGCAACCCTATATTATCCCTCAATACACACAGGACACCCATATTTCCCCATGCATATACAGCACACCCATATTACCTCCAAGTACACACAGCACCCCCATATTACCCCAGTACGCAATGACTCCATATTACCCCAGTACACAGTGCACATAACACCCCCATATTTTCTGCAATACATTCAGCACCCCCATATTCCCCCTCCGTGCACACAGCACCCCTATATCACCCCCAGTACATTCAGCACGCCCATATCACCCCAGTACATTCCGCACCCCCATACTGCTTCCCAGTACACATAGCACCCCCATATTAACTTCCAAAACACAGTGCCCCCATGGTATCTGGCTTTTTACTTTACTCCTGTAAAAAAAATGCAGTAAACCAGGAGAGCGTGGTGAAGGAAGGCTGTCCCTTGGGAGGGCTGTGAGGGTGGCTGAGTTTGCGTGCAGCACAGGCTCACAGCCGCATGGCCACCATGGAGGAACAGCAGCCAGACCAGCGGCACCCACTGCCCTGAGTGTGAGCAGTGAGCACAGCCACATTCTGCCCTGTGAGAAACCACCAGTGAGGAAGAGTAGGGGGCGGAACCATGCGCTGTGGCCATAGAGGCTGCACTGATGCTGCCCAGACATCTCCAGCCTTTGCCTCCGCAGCCGCCCACGCATGCAACCGCAGGCACAGCTCACAGAGCACTGCCCTAATACAGCAGCGGCGCTGTCATGCGAGAGAGGGTGTCGGGCCAGGATGGCACTGCCGGGTGGCGCCCCCTCCGCGGAAAGCGCCCCTGGTATGTGCCATCCTGGACAATGCGTAGATATGCCCTGCCCACCAGTACATTCTTTTTTTCTCAGAATGTACAAAATTGTTGATTTGGCCATTCCTTAGGTTACCGCTATCTCTCGGATGGATTTGTTTTGTTCTTGCAGCTTGGAATCAGCAACAGACCTTTTGCCTGGTTAATTGATAATTAAACAACAAAGGAATAGCCCACACCTTTGGTCCCATGAAAGGGGGCTAGATATTACACAGTTGTAAGTCCTATACATTTCCTCTAATTTGGATGTGAATACCCTCAAATTAAAGCTGATAATCTGCACTTTAAAACCATTATATAACTGTAACTTGTGTCAACGTGCAAATATATGTGGACCTAACTGTATATACGCATAACCTCTTCACATCTCCCCATTATTATATTCTGTTTTCTCATGTGTCCAAGCAAATCTTTGCTTGAGGTACTTACCGTCCACAGTAAGTCCTGATAATGAACCATGGCCATGACCAGGCCAGCCACTCCCTCCGCTAGCAGTTTCTCCCCACCCTCTGAGTTCTTGCCACTGCTCCCACGATACAGAAAAAGGTTAGGTGCCATAATGGTGGCAATATTCCACAAAGACATGAGGTTAGTCTTTTCCTGAGAAGCCACTTTGTGAAGGAACTCAAGTAAGGCCTGTGGGTTACACAAGTATAGAGTTGTGGTTTTTAGTTACTAGTTACAAAAGTCTGAGGGGGGAAACAGAATAGCGGAGTAATGACCCATACTGAAAGACAAAAGAAAAAATGTTCACACTAGTGCAGTGATTTTCAACCTTTTTTTACTCGCGGCACACCAAACAATATTTTAAAATTGCCAAGGCAGACCATCAGTTCCCCACAGAAAAAAAACAAAACACACACATTGGCCCTCACAGTAAAAAAAAAAAAAATCCACACATACATTGGCCTATACAGAAAAAACAATCACATTGCTTCCTACATAAATCATATTGCTCCACACATAAATCAATCACATTTCTCCCGACATAAAATCCTATTGCTCCCCACATGAATTATTCACATTGTTCTCCCCATAAATTCTTATTCTCCCCACATAAATCCTATTGAAATCCTATTGTTCCCCACAGGAGAAATAACATAACAAATTGTATTATCAGCTGTCCTCCTCCATGTCCCTCAGTGGCGGGGGTTGTTCATAGTAGAGTGCTGCGAATACTGAGCAGTGGGCGGTCGGGCAGGTGTGGATGTGGATGGGCAAGGAAAGCTGTGGATGCAGGCGGGAAGTGGAAGATGTGTATGCAGGCGGGTGGGCTGGCTGGGTGGTGAGAAGCGGTGGCTGTGACCTATGATATCACACCGTTTTCAAGGCATAGGTCTCGATCGGAGCACGACAGATCCTCTAAGAAGAGCCCGGGCCAACAGTTCACTCTGATGGTGCAGGAAGCTGCTCTGGCTCCGTGGCACACCTTGCAACTGGTCGCGGCACACTAGTGTGCCACGGCACACTGGTTGAAAAAGCCTGCACTAGTGTATACAATATGTATTTCACAACATGTATACAATACAATATATGTAGTGTATACAATATTTATCTTTTCAGATACAACACTTCACAATCTCTGCAGTTTTTTTAAGTGTTACCATAAAACTGGGGGAGTGCAATATTATTTCAAGCACAGTAGAAAAAAGAATTGCATGAAAGAAGTGGGACTACTCAAACACAATGCATAACAGGAGCATTACATTTTTATATCTAGAACCAGGAGTCTTTTAACACCTTCATGGTGCTCAATAGGGAGGACAGGAATATTTATATGAATTCTGGCAATGGACACACTACCTTTAAAGTGCAGCGATTCACCTCCGGAAGGACCATAATCAGGAGGTTCAGAGCTTGGAGTCTTTGTTTTAGGTCAGATATCTCTATAGGCAAAAGATAGCATTATTATTATTTACCCAGCTTATGTTATTTCCTTATATATGTTACACACACTATAATAAACCCAGTAATATAATAAAACGGTGTGACACAGATACCCAAGCAGAGATCATATAAAAACACATGCAGACCACATTAATCTCCTTATGCACAATATGAATCCAATTTCCCTGCAAAAATATTTTTCTGGTTTGGAATTCACCCTTGTCACACAATGGTACATTATATAAAGATGCTCAAGCACCAACACAATTCTCCTGCAATTCTATTACTATATACAATGCAAGTCAGGTTACCTTTCTTACAACAACACAACTTTGTCTCCGTCATTGCTGCTATCTGCAGCATTACATACCAGAGAACTTTTCAGTTTGCACAAATGATGTTGCCTTTGTCAAGGTACTTAAAAATACTGATACAGACTGCCCTGATATACCTTCTCTCTAGGCAAATAAATATATTTTCATGGGTATAGCAAAAGGTGAATTAACCTCTGATCGTGTCATTTGTAATGGAATGAAAGCATTGATGGGGAGCCATCAATGGCTTGCACCCATTGATGGACATCTTTGCTATCAGAATAGGCATGGGGCGACCCAGGGGCGTTTTAAGAGAGGAGGGGACCCGCATGCAGCCTCCATTGTGGGCCACCTCCTCTCCAGCAGCAAATAGACTCCTGCATAATGCCAGTTCTACTGCACATGCGTTGGTCTCTGGGAACATAGCGCCCACGCCTTGTTCCTGGGGACATCTCCAGTGCGTATGTGCAAATCACTCGGAAATGGCCACAGGACTACAGAGGGGTAAGTATAATATATGGGTGCAGGGTGTGTGGTGTGGGCCCCCCTGGACCTTGGGTTCCATGTGCACTGCACACACTGCACCCATTATAGAAACGCCTATGTGGCGACCTGAGGCTAAGCTCTGTTTTCCAGCACCAAAAGAAGCGGTGGGGGGGGGGGGAAGGGTTGGTCATGAGAACATTGATGACTGCTCTACCATCAATGGCAAAGCACCATTTGGTCCCTGCCATCAATAGCAAAACCATCAACCATCAGCGGCAAATCACTGATGGTTATTAATCCTCAATAGCCATCCTATATTTTCAAAAAAGGCATTATTTCAAGAGGCTGATTGGCTGAGAGGATTCTGGCATTGGCCTCGATTTGTGTTAGCAGTGTCAATATGAAGTCTAAGCAGAAACTAATTTAAGTTAACTAAGAAAATAGTGGGAGCATATAAAAAATACTATATATACAGAACGTCATTTTGATATTAACAAACTCTAATTCCAGCTATCAATTATAGAACTAGTTCTTACATTAGCCCAAAGAAGCAGGTAATGCTGTGCTACATTGAGAAAAACCTTAGTTTTGAGACACGGTGAACCTTACGTAATACTCAATGAGATGAAGGACCTGGCACAATTTTGATTATTTAGCCCATACATTTAAAGCAGCACTTAAAAATGTAAAACCAACCTGGAAGGTTCTCTCCCTGGGTTCCAATCACTGGATGTTGATATTTCAGTGAAGCAGAAGTTTTATTGTACATTCAATTCTGCAAACTATTTTAAAAGGAATGGTACCACTAACTGCACTTACGCTGCACAGCTGTGAATGCCGGTAGATATTCAGTAGTGAGTAAGGGGGTAGGAAGATCTCGGAGGAACATCTTGAGGAGACCAGCAGCATCATGAGGGTTAACATCATCCCAAGAGAAGAGTCCAGCATAGAAATTTCTCTCCAGGTTCTGCTGTAGGGACTGAAAATGGAATAGCACACATGAAAAAAAAAAACGAATTGGAGTGACAAACATGAGCACTGGCTAAAACATTTACATTAATGCTAACAAGTAAAAGCCAGGCATACAGTAAAGAAGCAATAGGGTGTTGTAATAGTTTTAGAAATAGCATATAAAGAGCTAAAAGTAATAGCCTGCGAGAAGCAGGAAGTACAGAACTTCGTGCGAGTCTAGCCAGATTTTTAAAGCTGCAATTTTTTACATGGCATAACCAACCGGGTTATGCCGTGTAAATGATTGCCGCTTTAAAAATCTCTCCAGACTCGCACAAAGTCCTGCACTTCCTGCTTCTTGGAAGCTATTACATTTAGCCCAAAGTCTTTATCGAGCACCAAGGGTGACATCTCCACCAAACATTTCATGTTTTTTGTTTCACCGCAAAAGGTAAATAGAAATTTCTAGTCCGCAAAGCTTGTCATTACAGCCATATTCACTCACCAAGAGCCATTCAAATGAAACACTACCATGTATTATATATTCTCTGACAGAGGTTTCCATTCTGCTTATCCTCAGCATTAACTGCCAGCCAGGATAAATTGGGTGTTGATCAGGAATTGTTTTGTGTGACTATTGCTAGCCAGATTGGATTTCACTATACAGATACAGCAGCACACCACTGTAGCAAAACAGAGAAAGTAACATATGCGGCAGCCAAAAACTGTGGCACTGTCTTCATTACAGATAGCACACATGTGACAGACACAACAAGCTGAGAGCTCATAGTAGATACATAACTTCCCTGTCCACATTGCAATACAGTCTATGGTTTCGGTGGGCTCAAGTGAGGAGTGGAAGGATATATTTTGGACAGCAATAACAAGTAAGCCAAATATACTAAAAGGGGAAAATTAATATGAGATGGGGAAATAATCTGTGATGATACATTTTGAATGCATATCTAATAAAACTGGATGTTTGAATGATTAGTATTGACATGTGTGCGCCGTGTCAAGTAACTTACGGTGTTCTACTTTCCTCTAAGAGTTACAAGAGTAACACACCCACTAAAAGAAAACAGACCTACTTGAAGCAAGAAGAGTATAGGCCCTTTAAAAGACAAGTTGGGAGTCAAAAATGATAATGACATAGCGGACAAACTAAATGAGTTTTTTTTCAACGGTATTTACAAGGGAGGACCAAATGCAGGGACTAACACACAATCTCAACGAAGATAATGTCCCACTGCTAAGTGCTTATTTAAGTGAGGAGGTAGTGTGTGACTGATTAAAAAATTTAAAGATTAATAAGTCACCTGGTCAAGATGGAAATCACCCAAGGGTTCTCATGGAGCGTCACTCTGAACTAGCAAGACTGCTATTTTTGATCTTCAAAGATTCAATTATATCAGGTATGGTTCCCAAAGACTGGCGTATAGTGGAAGTAGTGCCGATATTCAAAAAGGGAAGTAAAGCTGAACCGGGTAATTATAGACCAGTTTGTCTTACATCTATAGTGGGGAAAGTATTGGAAGGTATTCTAAGGGATAGTATTCAGAGTTGCTTGAAGCCAATAAGGTCATTAAAAGGAACCAACATGGATTTGTAAAGGACAAATCATGTCAAACCAACTTACTTGGCTTTTATGAAACAGTGCGAACCTTGATCAGGGTACGGAGGTGGATGTAATCTTTTTAGACTTTGACAAAGCTTTCGACACAGTACCACACATGCGACTTATCTATAAGCTACAATAAATAGGGTTAGGGAGCACAATATGCACTTGGGTCAGAAATTGGTTAGATAATAGGGAGCAGAGGGTTGTGGTTAATGAATCATTTTCAAATTGGACTGAAGTGCTAAGTGGTGTGCCACAAGGGTCTGTACTTGGACCACTATTGTTCAACATATTCATTAACGACCTAACAGTAGGGCTAGAGAGCAAGGTGTTAATTTTTGCAGACGATACCAAATTGTGTAAGGTTATAAATACGGAGGGGGATGCTGAGTCTCTTCAGAACGACTTAGTTAAACTAGAAGCATGGGCAGCAAAATTGAGAATGAGCTTCAATACAGACAAGTGTAAGGTAATGCACTGTGGTAGCAAGAACAAAAATAACAACTACATACTAAATGGGGTAATATTAGGGGATTCTGTACTAGAAAAAGACTTAGGGGTTCACATAGATAGCAAATGAAGCAGCAGTACCCGTCCCAAAGTAGGATTGCAGCAAAGAAGGGTACCCAAAGTAGGATTGCAGCAAAGAAGGCTAATAAGATATTAGCATGCATAAAACGGGGAATTGATGCAAGGGACGAGAGTGTTATACTCCCATTATATAAATCACTAGTGAGGCCACATCTTGAATACTGTGTACAATTTTGGGCACCATACTACAAAAAGAATATCCTGGAGCCAGAAAAGGTTCAGAGGCGGGCGACCAAACTAATTAAGGGCATGGAGATGCAGGAATACGAGGAAAGGCTTTCAAGGCTAGGCATGTTTACACTGGAAAAGAGGAGACTAAGAGGGGACATGATCAACATTTACGAATATATAAGGGGACAATACACAGAGCTTGCGCGGGACCTGTTTTTGGTAAGATCAGCACAGAGGACACGATTACACTCGCAGTAGCGGATCTTGCCACGTGCAAGCAGGACTTTTGCCCGGGGCGCCGCCTTCCGGAGGGTGCAGGCGCCATCCGGAGGGCGCCGCACCATGGCAAGATCCGCCACTGCTGTGCCCTCCGCTGCCCGTTGTGTCCCCCGTCTGTGCCTCCTGTGAAGGGAACTAGACGCTACGCATCTAGTTTCCCTTCGTGGAGAGGACCTTTTGCTGTGCTCAGCATTCAAGCTGCGCTACTAATGTACAGGGGGCGGAACTGACCATGCCCCCTGTATTAAGCCACGCCCCGTTTCCTGCCTGGGGCGCAGAGCGGGCTTGAACCGGCCCTGGACACTCGCTTAGGTTAGAGGAGAGAAGATTCCGCACAAAGCGGCGAAAAGGTTTTTTCACAGTAAGGACAATACGTGTTTAGAATTCCCTGCCTGAGAGAGTAGTAATGGAGGACTCAGTCAACACCTTTAAGAATGGGTTAGATATAGTCACGCACTATAGTTATTAAAAAAAAAGTGGAATAAAACACAACAGACATCAGCATCAGACAAAATTGATCCAAAAATAATACTGCATAGGAGACCACAAATAGGTTGAACTCGATGGACAAATTGTCTTTTTTCAACCTTAGATACTATGTTACTAAGACCTTATCATTCATTACTAATAGTAGGTTAATAAACTACAAACAACTTATTTCAAATAATTAATATGAATTGCAACAGAACAAAATAGATAGCAGCTTCACAAGCAGTGCTCTTTATCAAGAAACAGCAAAAAAAAAAAAATAGAAAATGAGGAAACCGGTTCAGTCTCCCATATCCAAAATTCCGCAATACAGAAATGTTTGAGTGTGACTGAGATAGTGACACCTTTTCTTTCTTATTTCAGTGTACTATAAAATTACCTTCAGGCTGTGTGTATAAGGTGTATATGAAACATAAATGTTTACTGTAGACTTGTGTCCCATCCAGTGGCAGATTTTACCTAGGGTCTGCAGGACAAATTCTGCCACTGTTCCCCAGTGAGCTCTGGTTCCGGTCTCGACTCCCACCTCTCCCCTTAGGGAGCAGGATAGTCTCCCGATGTGCCTTGCGAGCAGCAGTTAGCTGTGCAGTTGTTTCCTATTGTATCCCTGTCTTCTAATCTCACAGATGGCAAGCAGTCTCAGGGGAGAAAACTCCTCCTACTGTGGTACTGACATTTCGGAGTGTGATTAGTGCAGCAAGGGCTTCACCGGCAATATTATGCTTCTATGGGCAGTAGATTGTGCAGCCCAAGAAGCTGGTCTACTGCAGCTGCGCATGTGCATCCCGTCAAACTCCCCCTACCCCATCTTTATTTCTGCACATGCGCATTCATATTTTGGACGGTGGAGTCTGAAAAAGGTTGGAGACAAAATTGGTCCCATCCCTAAGATATCTCATTCTGATATGCAAATGTTCCAAAATGCATTAAAATCCAATATCCAAAATACTTCCGGTCGCAAGACTTTCAGATATGGGGGACACAACCTGTAATAATGTCTCCTTGCACACAACATGGGCTGAAACACAAAGTCAGCCTAATTTGCCTGTTATTGTGCAGATCATACCTAGGACATAAAGCTACTCTCTGAGTGGCAATATTAATTATGTTTTTTTCCGCTTAAAATGGCTAGAGTTTTTAAACCAGATGTTGTTATGACTACTTGGAGCATATCTTCTTTATGAAAAATAGATCCTAAGTAGACTGAGTAACTTAAAAAAGAAACAAACAACAACAATACAGGTTGAGTATCCCATATCCAAATATTCCGAAATACGGAATATTCCGAAATACGGACTTTTTTGAATGAGAGTGAGATAGTAAAAACTTTGTTTTTTGATGGCTCAATGTACACAAACTTTGTTTAATACACAAAGTTATTAAAAATATTGTATTAAATGACCTTCAGGCTGTGTGTATAAGGTGTATATGAAACCTAAATGAATTGTGTGTATGTACACACACTTTGTTTAATGCACAAAGTTATTAAAAATATTGGCTAAAATTGCCTTCAGGCTGTGTATATAAGGTGTATATGTAACATAAATGTATTCTGTGCTTAGATTTATGTCCCATCACCATGATATCTCATTATGGTATGCAATTATTCCAAAATACGGAAAAATCCCATAACCAAAATACGTCTGGTCCCAAGCATTTTGGATAAGGGATACTCAACCTGTAGTAGATAGGCTTTAATTTGGATGAAAACCATAACACCTAGGTGGAGTGAATATGAATATACAATAGTTATTACATTAGACCAAACTCCACATGGAAAAGAGAATGTGAATTGTAACTGAAAAACAACAATGTGCCAGGTGAGGTATTATGTGGCCAACAGGAATCATAAGGAGAGAGTATTGACTGCATAGGAGAGGAAAGAGTTAAACATCTGGGGAGGGGTGGACCTAGCTGTGAGGAAAGTACAGCCCTTGTTAGGGGGAGGGTTTGCTATATATAGGGAAGGAGAGGCCATCTTAAGTCTCTTGGTGATTTGCTTTGGGGTGAGTGCTGCTTTGCAGAATCCCCCCATTTTCTTTTTCGGATTTATACATTTCAGTGTTTTGTCAGCTAGTCATGGGCAAAGTGATTCACTGAGCTGAGCTGAGACACATGACTCAGTTCAGTGAAGTGTCTGGAGTCAGTGTCTCGGCACATGAGTCATGACTCATCTGTAGTGGAATGTGTTGCAGAGACTGCACATGAATCAGTGAGTTGCCAGTGCTGGAGGATCAGTGCTGGACTCATGGAGTTATTCAGCTGCAGTGATTGTACAGTGTATCTGGGGGAGGCAGCTGCTTATGCCCTGATTGTTAATAATATGTTAACATAGATTTACTGTTATGTTGATATATTATTAATAACCACTTATTGCATACTAGTTACAGAATATGACATTACTTTTGGCTGAGGAGAGAAAGCTTAACAGCCATGAAACACATCATTCATTCTGTAACTAAACCAAATAAAAACGTTTTTTTTTTTTTTTTATCTTGCATACTTTGCTAATTGGATGATTTTAGGTGGCCTTGGATTTATTATATTATCCACTATCTAGCCTCCAGGGAGTTTGCCACCCACAATCACACTGAGCAGGATCAGTGAGCACTGAGCCGAGAGCCCTGTACCACAGGGGCTCCACCTCCTGCTGCATGAATCAGATTCATTCACTGAGTCACTGAGTCTACACAGTGTACAACTGTCTCCCTCACTGGCAGACTCAGGATGAATCATGATTCATGACATGGATCAGGCACAGCAGCAGAGCACTCACTGACTGGTGAGTCGTGACTGCTCCCTCCCCCCTCCCACTGGGTGTCACCTGGTATAGCCTCTGGCCAATCACAGCTAAAGACAGCAGAACACACTGACTGAAGGACACAGGACACAGAGTTTCCTCCCTCTGTCTGAGAGAAGCTGCTGCTGCTGCTGTCTCGACTCATGAAACAGTGAGTGACTCGAATCATTCACACTTCCTGATGATTCCATTCACTGTGTTGAGACAGAGAGTCAGTAGCCATCTCTATTGTCAGCTCCCTGCATTTAGGTCACACATCAGTGCTCTGGCTGCCACTCGCCCACGACGGTCCGCCGGGACCCCAGCCCGTTACCGCTCATCGGGCGGTGGGGGCTGGTTCCGGGGGCGAGCTGGCTGGCCCTGGGGACGGCGTCCCGTCTCCTAGGGCCTCCTCGAGGGATCTGGCGGAAGCCGGGCCGGATGTGACTGGCGGGAGCGGCCGACGAGGAGGATCAGAGAGGGAGTCAGGCCGCCCGGAGGTGGGCGGGCAGCAGCCCTTGCCTCCGGGCATGGCCGGGGAAGCCCCAGTGCCGGGTGCCCGCGGGAGCGCGCCGCGCCAGGCGCTCATCCAGGGACCGGAGACTGAGTTCGATGCCCAGCTCTTCCCCCTTGCCGGGGCCGGCTAGTGGTTCCAGGCGGGGGGAGGGCACTGGGCGGGGGACGGTGGCCAGCCGAGCGAGGCCTGTCGCAGGGCCTCGCACGGCGTCATCCCCAAACGCTTCGGCTGAGAGAGCACGGACCGGAAGCGGTGGGACGCCCACGCGCGGCGCCGCTCGCGCACGTGTGCGCGCAACGGCGCCGCTTTCCTCCTTGTCTCCTCAGCCCTCTCCCCCGCAGCCGGAACACGGTGTGGAGCGGGGAGGGAGGGGGAGAGGCAGTGATCAACCAGGTTAAGCTAATGGAGCTCTTAATGCAGGAGCCCAGACAAGAGGCCTTGTGGTGACAGAGAGCAGTGGGGCGCGCGCGCCCACGCTCGCCTCTGGCGCCGCTAGCCGCGCACGTGTGTGCGCAGCAGCGCCGCCGGCCCTGCTGTCTCCCCTGCTATCTCCCAGGCAGCCGGAGTCCGGCGGGAGCCGGGGGGAGAGGGGAGACAGGGCAATTATGATCACTGGCAGGGCAGTGCGATACCAAGGAGAAGGGGTGCGGCAGCAAGAGGTCACCGGGTGCGCGAGCCCGTGTCCACTGAAAGCGGAGCAGTGCGCGCGCGCTCTGCTGCGCCGCGGGGTTCCCGGTCTTTTCAGATCACTCCCCCAGGGCCGGAATCTAGCGGCCTGCGGGGGAGGAGGGGGGACAGGGAATGGGTTAGTGGCCGCGGGGCTGCTGCACGCGCCGCAGGAGCTCGCGGCGGTCCCACCCCCCCCCCCTCTGCGGCATCGGATAGTTCCGATACACGGGAAGAGGGGACAAATTCGGAGGCGAGGGCAGTGCGGGCGTCGACAGCGGTGCCTCCGCTTTCCCGCAAGGGCAGCGTGCGTCGGATGCCCGGCACACGCATGTCGGGCGGCGAGTGCGTGGTCGCACGCGGGCCCCGGCGAAGGACCCAGGACCGCGTTTTGGGGCAGTCACGACCCCTCCGGAGCGCTGGCTCGGCCCTGGCCACAGCGGTGAAGGTGTTAGGGCCGCTAGCCGCAGCTGCCTCCCCTAGAACGGCTGTTCGTTCCGGCGGGCTGCGGGCTATGGCGGCGCAGCGGGTGGCACGCGCCTGCCGTGAGCTCGGGATGGTCGCCGCAGAATTACAACAGGGTCCAGGGCAGGACGCGGGGGAGCTCACGGCCGCAACGCCCCCAGCACTGAGGCCGTGGCATGTGCCGCGAGTGCTGGAGGGGTCCTCCGCTTCTTCCTCTTTTTCAAGGGAGCTCGGGGATGAGGCGATGGCAGATTTCGAGGAGGAAGGCAACGATTTGGACGCGCCGGAAGATTCCATGTCGGAGCAGTCGGCGGCATCAGGTAAGGTGGTGCAGTCGGTATTCGGGTTCCTCCACGAGCTCTAGTTCGCGTAGTTCTTCCTCTTCCTCATCTTCAATGTCGTCACAGGCGTCCGAAGTCAGTAGCACAACTAGGGCAAAGAAGCGGGCAACTAAATTCGCCAAGAGGGCAGCGGAACAGGCGCAAGCGGCTTAGCGAGGAAGCGCGTAGGGCCAAGAAGCTCGCAATTTGCCCGGTGTCGTGCGATTCGTCTATACTGCTGTACTGCGGGGGCTGCGAGATAGCTGCCGCAAGAAGATTTGGAGGGGCGACTTCGTGGACGTGTTCGTATTGACGTAGGTCGCGAATAAAGAGTATAAGGTGGCGGCGCAAAGAAGGGCATCGGGGCTGAGGCATTCCGTACCTTCGATAATTGCCTGGCCGGGTTCTGGGTCTTCGCGGCATCTTACCTGGAGGACAGGCCGGCAGAGCACACGAATATAATTAGGTACCTGCATCTCGTACATGACATGCAGCGCACGTCTTCGGGATCGGAGTGGCGCAGGTACGATCAGGAATTCAGGGAACAACAGGAAGGTTTGCAGGTCATGGACTTCGGGTTCAAGGACGTTGAGGTTGGGCTCAAGGTCACCCGGGCTTCGCTACAGGCGGAGGAGCCCCGGAAGCCGGGGGCGGACGGGCACCACGCAGGGTCGTCCTCCCAGTGGTTCGGCGCGGACGGCGGATTGGCCAAGTCAGGTAGGTCGGCAGTCCGCGCAGGGGGGCGTGCCACCACAAAAGGAAAATGTTTCACGTTTAACAACGCGGCGTGTTCCTTTGGGGGATGACTTGGTCATCTCTCCAGTGGGGGTGGTTCCTAAGAAGGCTCCAGGCGCCTTCCGGCTCATTTGAGTTCGCTTTTAGGTGTGTACTGCCGGAAGCTGTGAAGGGCGACTGCGGGGTGTGCCAGAACGCACCATTTCGTGCGTTTGTCCTCAGAGATTAAGAGGGATTTGGCAATATGGGCCTCGTTCCTCGAGGACTTCAACGGGGTGTGTATATGGCAGGCCCCAATGGCGGACAGCGCTAGGTTGCAGCTGTTCACCGACGCAGCGGGCGCCTCTGGATTCGGTTGCCATCTGGAGGGATCTTGGTGCGCGGCCTCGTGGCCGGCAGAATGGCATCGCGGGGGTTTCACGAAGGACCTTTTGCTTCTGGAGTTTTTCCCATTATGGTGGCGTTGGAGGTCTGGGGCGATCGGCTGGCTAATCGCAGCATTTTGTTTAGATGCGATTATCTGGGCGTGGTGCATGCGATTAATAACCAGAGGGCAAAGTCGTTGGTGGTTATGCGGGTGCTAGGGCAATTGCTTTTGACATGCTTGCATAGGAACCTGTGGTTCCGCGCGCAACATGTGCCCGGTTTGGAGAATGGGATTGTCGACGCTTTGTCGCGAGGACAGTGGGAGAGGTGTTGGTTGTTGGCACCTGAGGCCAACGAGCAAGGTTTTCATTGTCCCGGTTAGGTTTGGCAGGTGATCGGGCCGGACTGGAGGGTCTAGCGTTGCGGTCAGTAGCGCCAGCCACGCTCAAGGCTTACGAACAAGCTTGGAGTGAATGGGAGGAGTTTGTCCAAGGGCGTCAGCATCAAGGTAAGAGTAGGCATCGGCTGATGCTTTCTTTTATGTGGCAGCTTTACGTCTCCGGTAGGTCACGAGCAGTGGTATCGCGGTATTTGGCAGGCATCTCATTTTTCTGCAAGCTGCGAGGCGTCCCTGACGTAACAAAAAGCGAGGTTCTGCGGAAGGCAATGAAAGGGTGGGCGCGAGTTGCGCCGTCGCCACCGGATAGGAGGCGGCCCATCGATGCGGCTTTGTTGCCAGCCGTCATCGAGGCGGTAGGGCGAGTCGCGTCGTCCAGGTTTGAGACGCTTTTGTTTAGTTTGGCGTTCTCAATGGCTTACCACGGGGCCTTTCGAGTTTCTGAGTTGGTAGCGCCTTCCAAGAGAGCAGATTCGCGCATGCTGGTCGGGGACGTGGTAGTGGGTGAGAGGTCCTTGCTGTGCAGGTTGCGACGCTCCAAGACGGATCAAGTGGGGAGAGGGCGCTGGGTTACAATGGTTCCAGCGCTAGAGGAGAGCGTTTGCCCAGTTGGCTGGCAAGGCAATATGTGGTGGTGCGACCCGTTAAGGAGGGGTCTTGGCTGTTGCATTATGATGGGCTGCCAGTCACGAAATACCAGTTTCGTTGGATGCTGAGTCGTTGTTTGGCGGGCTTGGGCCTCCCACCCACTGCTTTCG
Source organism: Pseudophryne corroboree (assembly GCF_028390025.1). Classification (NCBI taxonomy): domain Eukaryota; kingdom Metazoa; phylum Chordata; class Amphibia; order Anura; family Myobatrachidae; genus Pseudophryne; species Pseudophryne corroboree. The sequence goes on along the minus strand of NC_086446.1, from coordinate 422,851,256 downwards.
GTACCCATTCCTTTCGCATAGGCGCAGCGACGTCGGCTGCTGCGGCGGGTTGCTCCAGAACTGAAATCCAAGCGGTGGGGCGATGGAAGTCGTCAAGTTACAGACGATATATTCGCCCCGTCACATGAGAGGTCGGTTTGCGCTTGGGGCTTTGTTTAAATGGCAATGTATTACGTTGTTCCAGTTCTGTGATTTTATGGTGTTGTGCGTCTGTTGGTGTTCCCCCTTTTTTATCCTACTCAGGGATTAGCTACTCGCCGTTGCTGGCATGAGTCGGCAGCGGGGGTCTGGAGTTATTTGCGATTTTTTGCCTGACTTGACGGACTGAATTCTAATCTATAATTCGGCTAATTTGGTCTAATCAGAGTCCCTCAGCAGGTCTTTACGTTTCACCTCCAGCTGAGTTATTACATGTGTTTCCCATTTTATATCCCCCCCCCCTTTTTTATTTCGTTTGTTTTATTTGATCCTTCCCCTTTGTGTCTTTAATTGCGCTTTAAATTGGCAACGGAACATGGTGCAGTCGGCTAGGCCGTGACTGCTGCAATGGCGAGATCTAAAGTTTTCTTTTTTGGCAGATCCTTCAGTATAAACAATTAATAAGCCTCTTAGTAATCAATTCTACCCCTCTTTTTCCCTTCAGGATGGTTCGGAGACTATTTGCCCATTTGGGTGGTTGGCCACTCTTACATTTACTGGGCGGCCAGGTTTGTGGCCTCGGAAGGGTCTCAGGCATTGCTAGGAACACAGGGTGTCAGATGGCTTGGCTGGCGAGGAATGATGTGGGGTGAGCTGAGGAGTAGGTTAGTGAGTCAGGCCAGCAAGCATGGAGTCCCTAGGGTTTTGGTTGTCCATCTAGGTGGCAACGACCTGGGGAAGAGGACATCCTTGGATCTGCGGTGGGCCATGATACAGGATCTGGCAAGTGTGACCGCGGCATGGACCAATTGTGTGTTGGTTTTTTCCATGATGGTGCCAAGATTGTGTTGGAGGGGTGTGGCGGATGGTCGCCAGATTGATGAGGCCCGGAAAAAGGTGACCGGAGCGGTGGCAAAGTGGGTGCTGTCCCACGGTGGGAGGGTGGTTCGCCACCCGAGGATACGGTTCAGAGACAGCCACCTTTTCCGGCGCGATGGAGTACATCTATCCAATGAGGGGATGATGTTTTTTTCTGGAGGATCTAGGTTTCGCTTTGCAGGAGTTAGGGTAGGTTTATGGTGGCGGTGCGAAAGACTTTGGGGATGAGTCTTTCGCTGTTGGCGGAAAAGAACGGCAGTTTTGTATTGTAGGGAAAACTGTAGTGTTTTTTACAGTTTGTTGTGGTTTAGGTGCACTCACCTCCATCGACTTATGGCCGCTTGACCACCCGTCCGGGAAGGCAGCGGCAGGGCACCCAGGAGCGGTGGGTAGTCACTGTGGGGGTTGAGTTGTCACCTATTACCGGTTTATAGTAAGTTTTAGTAAATTTATAGGGTTAGTTATTTAAAGTTAATTCAGATTAATTGAGCCGTTCTTTTGGGCCGCCACCATATGCCAGCTGGAGCGGCATATTAAATTAATTTCTTTATTACAGGTTTCCTAATGGATAGGGACAAATAAATAGCTAGCAATTTTCTGCCAAAATTCAAGTCTCAGTGTCGTTATTTCTGGTTCTAGGTTATGAATGCTTTACTTTCAAAGAAAGGGGTCCACCAAATATCACTAAGATGTTTAGGAGAGAGTATTGACTGCATAGGAGAGGAAAGAGTTAAACATCTGGGGAGGGGTGGACCTAGCTGTGAGGAAAGTACAGCCTTCTTTAGGGGGAGGGTTTGCTATATATAGGGAAGGAGAGGCCATCTTAAGTCTCTTGGTGATTTGCTTTCCCACCCTCCCGCCCTGGTATTAAGAATTTGTGGCACGTGGGCTTTGGCTTTAAGTTGTTGGCTGTTTTCGTTGGCTATTTATTGGCGGAAAAGAACGGCAGTTTTGTATTGTAGGGAAAACTGTAGTGTTTTTTACAGTTTGTTGTGGTTTAGGTGCACTCACCTCCATCGACTTATGGCCGCTTGACCACCCGTCCGGGAAGGCAGCGGCAGGGCACCCAGGAGCGGTGGGTAGTCACTGTGGGGGTTGAGTTGTCACCTATTACCGGTTTATAGTAAGTTTTAGTAAATTTATAGGGTTAGTTATTTAAAGTTAATTCAGATTAATTGAGCCGTTCTTTTGGGCCGCCACCATATGCCAGCTGGAGCGGCATATTAAATTAATTTCTTTATTACAGGTTTCCTAATGGATAGGGACAAATAAATAGCTAGCAATTTTCTGCCAAAATTCAAGTCTCAGTGTCGTTATTTCTGGTTCTAGGTTATGAATGCTTTACTTTCAAAGAAAGGGGTCCACCAAATATCACTAAGATGTTTATGGAAAATCTGTGACAGAGTGGAACTTACTTGTATATAATAACACTATTATGCCTTTACCTTCATCCGTGTCTGTGAGCCACAAATTCTTAGAATACCCTGAAAGTCCAAGCCCTTTTTTTCCAGACAACTGAGAATCTGCAGAATATAAGCAGATAAGTAGCACATGGTTACTGGAAGTTATATCATTCACATAATTATAAAACAAAAAATAAGAATTTACTTACCGATAATTCTATTTCTCATAGTCCGTAGTGGATGCTGGGGACTCCGTAAGGACCATGGGGAATAGCGGCTCCGCAGGAGACTGGGCACATCTAAAGAAAGCTTTAGGACTATCTGGTGTGCACTGGCTCCTCCCCTATGACCCTCCTCCAAGCCTCAGTTAGGATACTGTGCCCGGACGAGCGTACACAATAAGGAAGGATTTTGAATCCCGGGTAAGACTCATACCAGCCACACCAATCACACCGTATAACCTGTGATCTGAACCCAGTTAACAGCATGATAACAGAGGAGCCTCTGAAAGATGGCTCACAACAATAATAACCCGATTTTTGTAACAATAACTATGTACAAGTATTGCAGACAATCCGCACTTGGGATGGGCGCCCAGCATCCACTACGGACTATGAGAAATAGAATTATCGGTAAGTAAATTATTATTTTCTCTAACGTCCTAAGTGGATGCTGGGGACTCCGTAAGGACCATGGGGATTATACCAAAGCTCCCAAACGGACGGGAGAGTGCGGATGACTCTGCAGCACCAAATGAGAGAACTCCAGGTCCTCCTCAGCCAGGATATCAATTTTGTAGAATTTTACAAACGTATTTGCTCCTGACCAAGTAGCTGCTCGGCAAAGTTGTAAAGCCGAGACCCCTCGGGCAGCCGCCCAAGATGAGCCCACCTTCCTTGTGGAGTGGGCATTTACAGATTTTTGGCTGTGGCAGGCCTGCCACAGAATGTGCAAGCTGAATTGTACTACAAATCCAACGAGCAATAGTCTGCTTAGAAGCAGGAGCACCCAGCTTGTTGGGTGCATACAGGATAAACAGCGAGGCAGATTTCCTGACTCCAGCCGTCCTGGAAACATATATTTTCAGGGTACTGACAACGTCTAGCAACTTGGAGGCCTCCAAGTCCCTAGTAGCCGCAGGCACCACAAATAGGTTGGTTCAGGTGAAACGCTGAAACCACCTTGGGGAGAAACTGAGGACGAGTCCTCAATTCCGCCCTGTCCGAATGGAAAATCAGATAAGGGCTTTTTCTGGATAAAGCCGCCAATTCTGACACGCGCCTGGCCCAGGCCAGGGCCAACAGCATGACCACTTTTCATGTGAGATATTTTAACTCCACAGATTTGAAGAGAGTATTGACTGCATAGGAGAGAAAAGAGTTAAACATCTGGGGAGGGGTGGACCTAGCTGTTAGGAAAGTACAGCCTTTAAGGGGAGGGCTTGATATATATAGGGAAGGCGAGGCCATTTTAAGTCTCTTGGTGATTTGGTTTCCCTCCCTCCCGCCCTGGTAGTTGGAGATTGTGGCACGTGGTGCTTTGGCTCTAAGTTGTTGGCTGTTTTCGTTGGCTATTTATTGGCGGAAAAGAACGGCAGTTTCGTATGGTAGAGAAAACTGTAGTGTTTTACAGTTTGTTGTGGTTTAGGTGCACTCACCTCCATCGACTTATGGCCGCTTGACCACCCATCCGGGAAGGCAGCGGCAGGGCACCCAGGAGCGGTGGGTAGCCACTGTGGGGGTTGAGTTGTCACCTATTACCGGTTTATGGTAAGCTTTTAGTAAATTTATAGGATTGAGTTATTTAAGTTAATTTAGATTAAGGAGCCGTTCTTTTGGGCCGCCACCATATGCCAGATGGAGCGGCATATTAAATTAATCTCTTTTTATTACAGGTTTCCTAATGGTTAGGGACAAATAAATAGCTAGCAATTTTCTGCCAAATTCAAGTCTCAGTGTCGTTATTTCTGGTTATGATTATGAATGCTTTACTTTCAAAGAAAGGGGTCCACCAAATATCACTAAGATGTTTAAAGTGGTTCAAACCAATGTGACTTTTGAAACCCAAAACTACATTGAGATCCCAAAGTGCCACTGGAGGCACAAAAGGAGGCTGTATATGCAGTACCCCTTTTACAAACGTCTGAACTTCAGGGACTGAAGCTAGTTCTTTTTTGGAAGAAAATTGACAGGGCTGAAATTTGAACCTTAATGGACCCCAATTTCAGGCCCATAGACACTCCTGTTTGCAGGAAATGTAGGAATCGACCCAGTTGAATTTTCTCCGTCGGGCCTTACTGGCCTCGCACCACGCAACATATTTTCGCCAATTGCGGTGATAATGTTTTTGCGGTTACATCCTTCCTGGCTTTGATCAGGATAGGGATGACTTCATCCGGATTGCCTTTTTTCCTTCAGGATCCGGCGTTCAACCGCCATGCCGTCAAACGCAGCCGCGGTAAGTCTTGGAACAGACAGGGTCCTTGCTGGAGCAGGTCCCTTCTTAGAGGTAGAGGCCACGGATCCTCCGTGAGCATCTCTTGAAGTTCCGGTTACCAAGTCCTTCTTGGCCAATCCGGAACCACGAATATAGTGTTTACTCCTCTCCATCTTATCAATCTCAGTACCTTGGGTATGAGAGGCAGAGGAGGGAACACATACCCTGACTGGTACACCCACGGTGTTACCAGAGCGTCTACAGCTTATTGCCTGAGGGTCCCTGGACCTGGCGCAATACCTGTCGAGTTTTTAATCATGTGGAAGACTTCTGGGTGAAGTCCCCACTCTCCCGGGTGGAGGTCGTGCTGAGGAAGTCTGCTTCCCAGTTGTCCACTCCCGGAATGAATACTGCTGACAGTGCTATCACATGATTTTCCGCCCAGCGAAGAATCCTTGCAGCTTCTGCCATTGCCCTCCTGCTTCTTGTGCCACCCTGTCTGTTTACGTGGGTGACTGCCGTGATGTTGTCCGACTGGATCAACACCGGCTGACCTTGAAGCAGAGGTCTTGCTAAGCTTAGAGCATTGTAAATGTCTCTTAGCTTCAGGATATTTATGTGAAGTGATGTCTCCAGGCTTGACCATAAGCCCTGGATATTCCTTCCCTGTGTGACTGCTCCCCAGCCTCGCAGGCTGTCATCCGTGGTCACCAGGACCCAGTCCTGAATGTCTAATCTGCGGCCCTCTAGAAGATGAGCACTCTGCAACCACCACAGGAGGGACACCCTTGTCCTTGGTGACAGGGTTATCCGCTGATGCATCTGAAGATGCGACCCGGACCAATTGTCCAGCAGGTCCCACTGGAAAGTTCTTGCGTGGAATCTGCCGAATGGGATTGCTTCGTAGGAAGCCACCATTTTACTCAGAACCCTTGTGCATTGATGCACTGAGACTTGGCTCGGTTTTAGGAGGTTCCTGACTAGCTCGGATAACTCCCTGGCTTTCTCCTCCGGGAGAAACACCTTTTTCTGGACTGTGTCCAGGATCATCCCTAGGAACAGAAGACACGTCGTCGGAACCAGGTGCGATTTTGGAATATTGAGAATCCAATCGTGCTGCCGCAACACTACCTGAGATAGTGCTACACCGACCTCCAACTGTTCCCTGGATCTTACCCTTATCAGGGAATTGTCCAAGTAAGGGATAACTAAAATTCACTTCCTTCGAAGGAATATCATTTTTTCGGCCATTACCTTGGTAAAGACCCGGGGTGCCGTGGACCATCCATACGGCAGCGTCTGAGCTGATAGTGACAGTTCTGTACCATAAACCTGAGGTACCCTTGGTGAGAAGGGTAAATTATTGACATGAAGGTAAGCATCCTTGATGTCCCGAGACATCATGTAGTCCCCTTCTTCCAGGTTCGCAATCACTGCTCTGAGTGACTCAATCTTGAATTTGAACCTCTGTATGTAAGTGTTCAAAGATTTTAGATTTAGAATCGGTCTCACCGAGCCGTCTGGCTTTGGTACCACAACAGTGTGGAATAATACCCCGTTCCCTGTTGCAGGAGGGGTATCTTGATTATCACCTGCTGGGAATACAGCTTGTGAATGGCTTCCAAAACTGTCTCCCTGTCAGAAGGAGACATTGGTAAAGCCGACTTTAGGAAACGGCGAGGGGGAGACGTCTCGAATTCTAATTTGTACCCCTGAGATATCACCTGAAGGATCCAGGGGTCTACTTGCGAGTGAGCCCACCACGCGCTGAAATTCATTGAGACGGGCCCCCCACCGTGCCTGATTCTGCTTGTAAAGACCCAGCGTATACTGAGGGCTTGGCAGAGGCGGGAGAGGGTTTCTGTTCCTGGGAACTGGCTGATTTCTGCAGCCTTTTTCCTCTCCCTCTGTCACGGGGCAGAAATGAGGAACCTTTTGCCCGCTTGTCCACGAAAAGACTGCGCCTGATAATACGGCGTCTTCTCATGTTGAGAGGCGACCTAGGGTACAAACGTGGAATTCCCAGCTGTTGCCGTGGCCACCAGGTCTGAAAGACCGACCCCAAATAACTCCTCTTAATAAAGCAATACTTCCAAATGCCGTTTGGAATACGCATCACCTGACCACTGACGTGTCCATAACCCTCTACTGGTAGAAATGGACAACGCGTTTAGACTTGATGCCAGTCGGCAATTATTCCGCTGTGCATCACGCATATATAGAAATGCATCTTTTAAATGCTCTATAGGCAAAAATATACTGTCCCTATCTAGGGTATCAATATTTTCAGTCAGGGAATCCGACCACGCCAACCCAGCACTGCACATCCAGGCTGAGGCGATTGCTGGTCGCAGTATAACACCAGTATGTGTGTAAATACCTTTTAGGATACCCTCCTGCTTTCTATCAGCAGGATCCTTAAAGGCGGCCATCTCAGGCGAAGGTAGAGCCCTTACAAGCGTGTGAGCGCTTTATCCACCCTAGGGGGTGTTTCCCAACGCACCCTAACCTCTGGCGGGAAAGGATATAATGCCAATAACATTTAGAAATTATCAGTTGTTATCGGGGGAAACCCACGCATCATCACACACCTCATTTAATTTCTCAGATTCAGGAAAACTACAGGTAGTTTTTCCTCACCGAACATAATACCCCTTTTTTGGTGGTACTCGTATTATCAGAAATGTGTAAAACATTTTTCATTGCCTCAATCATGTAACGTGTGGCCCTACTGGAAGTCACATTCGTCTCTTCACCGTCGACACTGGAGTCAGTATCCGTGTCGGCGTCTATATCTGCCATCTGAGGTAACGGGCGCTTTAGAGCCCCTGACGGCCTATGAGACGTCTGGACAGGCACAAGCTGAGTAGCCGGCTGTCTCATGTCAACCACTGTCTTTTATACAGAGCTGACACTGTCACGTAATTCCTTCCAACAGTTCATCCACACAGGTGTCGACCCCCTAGGGGGTGACATCACTATTACAGGCAATCTGCTCCGTCTCCACATCATTTTTCTCCTCATACATGTCGACACAAAAGTACCGACATACAGCACACACACAGGGAATGCTCTGATAGAGGACAGGACCCCACTAGCCCTTTGGGGAGACAGAGGGAGAGTTTGCCAGCACACACCAGAGCGCTATATATATATACAGGGATAACCTTATATAAGTGTTTTTCCCCTTATAGCTGCTGTATAGTTAATACTGCGCCTAATTAGTGCCCCCCTCTCTTTTTTAACCCTTTCTGTAGTGTAGTGACTGCAGGGGAGAGACAGGGAGCTTCCCTCCAACGGAGCTGTGAGGGAAAATGGCGCCAGTGTGCTGAGGAGATAGGCTCCGCCCCCTTATCGGCGGCCTTATCCCCCGTTTTTCTATGTATTTTGGCAGGGGTTAAATGCATCCATATAGCCCAGGAGCTATATGTGATGCATTTTTTTGCCATCCAAGGTGTTTTTATTGCGTCTCAGGGCGCCCCCACCCAGCGCCCTGCACCCTCAGTGACCGAAGTGTGAAGTGTGCTGAGAGCAATGGCGCACAGCTGCAGTGCTGTGCGCTACCTTGTTGAAGACAGGACGTCTTCTGCCGCCGATTTTCCGGACCTCTTCTGCCTTCTGGCTCTGTAAGGGGGCCGGCGGCGCGGCTCTGGGACCCATCCAAGCTGGGCCTGTGATCGTCCCTCTGGAGCTAATGTCCAGTAGCCTAAGAAGCCCAATCCACTCTGCACGCAGGTGAGTTCGCTTCTTCTCCCCTTAGTCCCTCGATGCAGTGAGCCTGTTGCCAGCAGGTCTCACTGAAAATAAAAAACCTAAACTAAAACTTTCACTAAGAAGCTCAGGAGAGCCCCTAGTGTGCACCCTTCTCGTTCGGGCACAGAGATCTAACTGAGGCTTGGAGGAGGGTCATAGGGGGAGGAGCCAGTGCACACCAGATAGTCCTAAAGCTTTCTTTAGATGTGCCCAGTCTCCTGCGGAGCCGCTATTCCCCATGGTCCTTACGGAGTCCCCAGCATCCACTTAGGACGTTAGAGAAACAAAAGTAAGTTTGTGGTGTGTAAAAAATGTACTCCGATTCCATACACTATTCAGCTTAACATAATAGTTACACGGAGAAAGAGCTCAAAATTGTCTCATATGTAAACAGTACTTAGGTACACATCTCTGGCCTCACCGCCTGCAGGATGAGTGGGACCTGGGTGTTAGTTATCAGCTTTCGGTCCTGTTCAAGTAGAGTGGTGAGCGACACGCCGAATAGCCGACTCTCTAAAAGAGGGAGAGACAAATGTTACACAGCAGAAAAATGAGATCAGAGTATATACAGAAAGGTAGAAAGTACATAGGGAGGGACATATTTTTTGACAAGAGAGAGAAAACTAGGTGGCTCCAGTTGCAAAGCCAATGCTTGGGAACCACTGGTTTTATTGGAGCTCAGAGAGAAGTTAATACAAATGAACAGGATGACCAAGGAGGTACCTACCGGTAGCCTTACGCTTGGCTGCTTTATTTCGTTTCAGTTCCAGTTCTAAAACATCACACAGTGCAGTCAACTCTATGAGGGCTAGTGCAGGCACCTGCTTCATGTCAGAAGGTGATAGGTCTGAAATCTTTGTCACACCAAGTCGCCCCTTTTGGATCTGAATTTGCTGTAGATTAAAGGATATGCAAAGTAGCATCACTCAACTGCATACCATGAAATATGGGTTGGATATTGATAAGGCAAACTAATACAGTAGGATTCAGAAAAAATGACAATAAAATCAAATTATTTTTAATGCAAAAGTGTAATCATTTAACATATATATGAACACGGTGAAGATCAGTAATTTCAATGCAAAGTGTTGGCCTTTATAGAGTACACAATTGTAATAAAAATATAAATATTAATTTGTCTAAATGATTAGAATGGCTCCATCTCTGTTGAGGTCATCAGCAGCATACGACTTAGGAACATTGCTCAAACAAATGGATACACTACAAGCAGAACATCTGTGTGCTGGCCAATAATGTGTAAATAAACTGCCGGCTGGGTAAAAAGCTTGCACCCTGTCACAGCTGCATTAATAAGAGACAGACACTTGCACTGCAGCTGTTACTGATCTGACATAGGTTCATCTGGATCCCATTCCCGAACACCTGTGATACCAAAGGCACAGAAACTGCTTCAATAAAAGTACAAAGTATGGCTGACGTCAAGAGCACACCAATGTTGAGTTGTTATTGCTACGTGCCATTTGCCACATTTATACATATATTACATTATTATACATATATTCTGATACATTATACACTTACTCAACTACAAAGTCTATTCACTAACAACACATTACTGTTCTGCATACAGACGTGGTGCTTGTAGCATATCCACTATTTTTCATGACTGTACCTAGAAGGAAGTGCACTCGGCTCTCTGCAAACCATTACATTATTAGGCACAGCATCACCTAGGATGGGTTGGGTATGTGTGACCCGTGGTTGGGATACCGCCGGTCATAACCGCATCCCCCTGGGATAGCTTAATTTTATCAGTAGCAGTTTTTAAACACTAGCTAGCATTCCTCAAAGCAGTTACCAGAGGGTTTAGAGTTGGTTATTTTCAAGCCTGTTCGCTTCATGAGTTTTGATGCATACATGAAAAGTATTTGATCTTTAATATTAAACATTACATTATGATAAACATAGGTGTACCCTTCCATCAACCCAGTTAATCAGTTCAACCTAACAGTAACTCAATACAGTAAAAGTAAGAAATAACACTCAAAAGCTTTTCTTGTAAAGGAAGAGACACTTTGCGGTAAAATATGTGGCAGTGGCCCTCATTCCGAGTTGTTCGCTCGCTAGCTGCTTTCAGCAGCATTGCACACGCTAAGCCGCCGCCCTCTGGGAGTGTATCTTAGCTTAGCAGAATTGCGAACGAAAGATTCGCAAAATTGCGAATATACATTTCTTAGCAGTTTCTGAGTAGCTCAAGACTTACTCTGCCACTGCGATCAGTTCAGTCAGTTTCGTTCCTGGTTTGACGTCACAAACACACCCAGCATTCGCCCAGACACTGCCCCCGCGTTTTTCCCAGAAACTGCAGCGTTTTTTCACACACACCCAGAAAACGGCCAGTTTCCGCCCAGAAACACTCACTTCTTGTCAATCACACTCCGATCACCAGAACGAAGATAAATCCTCGTAAAGCTGTGAGTAAAATACCTAACTTTTGAGTAAAATAACTAAGCGCATGCGCTCTGCAAACACTGCGCATGCGCAGTAAGCGACTAATCCCAATATAGAGAAAATCGGCAACGAGCGAACAACTCAGAATGAGGGCCAGTCTCGGGTGTCGTACATTCAGTAAACCGTTTTACCTGCTCCATGGCATATTTTTTTTCCTTTATGTTGTTTACGGAGGTGATTTACAGACAAAATAGAGCAGATTACCAGCAGATGAGAGGCGTGCCAACCGATTCACTACTACCACAAAAAAGTCTATCTGAATAATTCCCAAGAGGTATTGTGCCCTTAATAAAAAGCAAGGTAGGAAATATTATATGCAACACTGTGGTCAATAAAATGTCTATTCCTATGACTTTGGCAATAAAGTGTTTGCCATGGTTCAGTAATTGTTTTTCACAGTTGCAACTGCAGACACACACATAGGGGGTAATTCAGATCTGATCGCAGCAGCAAATTTGTTAGCTAATGGGCAAAACCATGTGCACTGCAGGGGGGCAGATATAACATGTGCAGAGAGAGTTAGATTTGGGTGGGTTATTTTGTTTCTGTGCAGGGTAAGTACTGGCTGCTTTTTTTTACACTGTAATTTAGATTTCAGTTTTAACACACCCTCCCCAAATCTCTCTCTGCACATGTGTTACCTAGCCCCCCTCCTCCCCTGCAGTGCACATGGTTTTGTCCAATAGCTGCGATCAGATCTAAGTTAGGCCCGTAGAGAAGGGGTTTAAAAATCTACTGGTCACTCCTGGGTGGTTACTAAACACAGGCACAGAGATGGTCAACCTTATGGGTATGTTATTTGAGCATTTTGGGCATGTCACTTAACTGGTTGTGTATACAGACAATTAAGTGCTCACATTGGAAGCCATACTCCCACATATATGGATGCACAAATAACTGCTACCTGTGCTGCTCCTACAGTATGCGTATTAGAGGAAAGGGGCTGCCATTTGGGACAAAAAAAAAACATATCAAAGGTTGCTTGATATGATTCTTGAGGTAGTAATGGTTGTATGTCCCTGGCGCCCACGGTAAGTGTCAGGCTGGGCCCGACACATACAAAGGAAGCCAGAGACATACAGGGATAGCTAAACTCTGTACCTTGCAGGGGCTGGTGCAAGTTTTAATGGTGGGGCCGGTGGTGGCTTCTAAAGATGCACCAAGCATGACTACAGCATCTGGTGTATCACTAATTGGTGTCACAGTCCTCACACATTCATATGCACGGATGTATACCAGGGAAGGGTTTGTAGTGGTATTAGCATAAAGTCGCAGATGTGTGACCAACAAAATACGTGCTGCGTCCAACACAGAGTCATGCCCATAGCCTCTGACAAATACCTTTATAGAGTAAACATAAAATTTCACATTTTCATGATAAGTGTTTGAGGCATCTGTATGCAAATAAAATATGACATCAGCACTTTCACCAAAGTAACAGTTATAGCTCTGAATAATATACACATTTATGCGTTCTTGAGGTTCTTTGCCGAGATTATGATTTAAAAGCCTCATTTTTATGCATGCAGTAGTCAGAGTAATGTATGTCCACTTCCTTATTTCTCCTACATAAATCTGAAAACAATGTTTTTGGCCAAACTATTCAATGTTTGTTATACACACCTCGTTGTGATGTATATACTAAAACGGTGTAAAAGCTCAAAGTCAGCTACAAGAAAGTGATGTTTGCAGCAGCTACTCAATAATTAATATTCAACGAGTATAGCAAAAGAAAGGCAAGGAAGATATATGTATGTGACATCTTTAAACATAAGATAAATTATTATCACAAAATAATAAAGACAAAATATAGGATTTTGGTACTTACTAGATAAATCCTTTTCTTTGAATCCATAGGGGTCAATGGAGTACTCTCGGGGTATGGACGAGGCGTTAGCAGGGATAGGCACATTTAAATATAAAATTAGTAACCCTCCTTCCCCTCCATACTCCCAAGATGCTTCAGTGTTTTTACTGAGCCGAACAGGAGCGAAAGAGAGGATGAACAATGGAGAATTACATATAACATTATAAGATTACGAACAACTAGAAAGTTGACACGACAACAGATAACAATCAACATAACATTCAAACAAGCCGGTTAGAATGTGTTACCATAAGATATAATGAACTTACCACAAGACAGGTGAAACTGCTCTGGGCGGGCGTCCAGTGACCCCTATGGATTCAAAGAAAAGGATTTATCTGGTAAGTACCCAAATCCTATTTTCTTCTTCATCCACTAGGGGTCACTGGAGTACTCTTGGGACGTACTACAGCTTCTCCCTTGGGCGGGAGAGCTGGTTGGCACCTGTAACACTTGAAGGCCAAAGCTAGATGCTGATGCCGCAAAAGTATCAAACTTTTAAAAGCACACAAAAGTGTGCACTGACGACTATGTAGCTGCATGGCAAAGTTGCATCGTGGAAGCTCCACGACCTGCTGCCCATGACGTTCCCACAGAATGGGTGGAATGTGCTGAAATAGATGCAGGCTGATGTAGACTAGCATGAAAGTAAGCTTGATGAATGGTCAGCTTAATCCATCTAGCCAAGGTCTGTTTGGAAGCTGGCCAACCTATCTTGACTGCATCCTAGAGAACAAACAATATATCTGTTTTACGGGGTGGTCTTCAGTATGCCGACTGACGGGATCCCGGCGCACAGTATACCGGCGCCGGAATCCCCACAGCCGGCATACCGACACTTATTCTCCCTCGTGGGGGTCCACGACCCCCCTGGAGGGAGAATAAAATAGCGTGGCGCGTGTAGCGTAGCGCGCCACCGCGTTCGTAGCGTGGCGAGCGCAGCAAGCCCGCAAGGGGCTCATTTGCGCTCGACACACTGTCGGTAAGCCGGCGGTCGGGCTCCCGGCGCCGGTATGCTGGTCGCCGGGAGCCTGACCGCCGGCATACCATACTGAACCCGTTTTACGCACTGTTGATGTTCGGGCTACATAAATGCGAAGCGCGCGTACAACATCCAAAGTAGCTGGAGTTCCTGAACCTTCTGATAAAACAGGAACTACGATTGGTTGATTGATGTGAAAAGAAGATACTACCTTTGGTAGAAAAGCGGTATTTGACCGAAGTTCCTCTCTATCATGAAACACCAGATACGGTGGTTTGCATGTCAACGCACCTAATTCAGAAACACGCCTCGACGAAGCTAAGGCTAGGAGAAGAACTGTTTTCCAAGTTAGAAACTTAACATCCACTTGTTGTAAGGGTTCAAAAATTGAAGACTGCAAAAAATCTAAAACTAGATTCAAGTCCCATGGAGCTGTTGGTGGTATAGAGGTTGAACTCTAAGGACACCTTGCAGGAAAGTGTGAACTGTTAGCAAAAGAGCCAAATGCCTCTGAAAGAAAATTTACAAAGCAGAGACCTGGACCTTTAGTGTTGCTAAACGTAGTCCTCCATCTAACCCTGTCTGTAAAAATAGTAAAAGACGGGATAACTTGAATGAAGATGTCGGATACTTCTGAGATTCACACCAAGCAATATAAGCTCGCCAAATCTTGTGATAATGAGCTGCTGTAACTGATTTCCTAGCATGCAACATGGTTGGTATAACCGACTCTGGAATGCCCTCTCATCTTAAGAGAGCGGTTTCAACGGGTGTGGTTCATCAAATCGACAGTGTCTAGGTCGACAATGTTTAGGTCGACCACTATAGGTCGACAGTCACTAGGTCAACATGGATGGAAGGTCGACAGGGTTTCTAGGTCGACATGTGCTAGGTCGACAGGTCTAAAGGTCGACATGAGGATTTTTATTTTATTTTTTTGTCGTTTTCTTCGTAGAGTGACCGGGATCCCAAATTAGTGCACCGCGTCCCCTCGCTTCGCTCGCCATGCTTCGGGCATGGTGCCTTTGCTCCGCTACCGCTTCGCTCGGCACACTTTACCGTTCCAATCGTAGTCCACGTGGATCGTTAAGTATGAAAAAATTCAAAAAAAGAAAAAAAATGTGAAAACTCATGTCGACCTTTAGACCTGTCGACCTAGCACATGTCGACCTAGAAACCCTGTCGACCTTCCATCCATGTCGACCTAGTGACTGTCGACCTATAGTGGTCGACCTAAACATTGTCGACCTAGACACTGTCGATCTTCAGACCGGATCCCGGTTTCAACAGCCACCCCGTCAAATGCAGCCGCGCTAAATCGGAGTAAAGAAACAGACCCTGTTGCAGTAGGTCTGGAAGTAGCGGAAGCAGCCACGGATCATCTGCGAGTAGACCGCGGAGATCCGAGAACCATGCTCTCTGAGGCGCCACTAGTATGACTGCTGTGGACGCTCTTTTGATCCGCTTTAGCAAACGTGGAAGTAGCGGAAATGGTGGAAATAGATTCACGAGGCTGTATGGCCATGCTATTGTGAGAGCATCCAGGGCCACTGCCCTTTGATCTCTTGTTCTGGACACATATTTGGGCATCTGATGATTTTGGCGAGATGCCATTAGATCCACCTGTGGGTAACCCCAGCGCTGGACTAACATCTGGGACACTTCTGGATGTAAGGCCCATTCTCCTGGATGAAAATCATGACAACTGAGATAATCTGCTTCCCAGTTGTCCACTAACGATTATATCACTTGGTGATGCTTGGCCCAATTCAGGATTCAAGCAACTTCATGCATGGCCATGCGACTTCGAGTCCCACCTTGTTTGTTGATGTATGCGACTGCCGTCATGTTGTCTGACTGAACCTGAACAGTCTGAGACTGGAGCATGTGAACTCACTGTTGCAGAACATTGTAAAATGCCCTGAGTTCCAGGACATTTATTGACCGTAATCTTTCTCGGTCTGACCATAGACCCTGAAGCTGACCATGTAGGACCAGTGCTCCACAACCTCTGAGACTTGCATCCGTTGTCACAATTATCCAATTCCGGACTCCGAACCTTTTTCCTGTGGTGAGATTTGTTATTTGTAGCCACCAGAGCAGCGATATTCTTGCTCTTGGAGACAACAGCACCATTTGATGAATTTGTAGATGAGAGCCTGACCACTATGCGAGAAGATCAAGCTGTAAAGGACATGAGTGAAATCTTCCAAACTGGAGTGCTTCGAAAGACGCCACCATCTTTCCTAACAGGCGAATGCACAAGTGCACCGAGACTGTTCATGGTTTGAGCACTAACTGTACCAGGTTACGAAAACTGTGTGCTTTCTTCTCTGGCAGGTAATTTGGTTGATTCACCTTATCCAAAATCATTCCCAGAAATTGAATTCGTTGAGACAGGGCAAGGCTTGATTTTTTGAAGTTGACAATTCAACCGTGCTGAACTAGTACATTGTACGTCAATGAGGCATTTTGAAGGAGTATTTGTTTAGACAAAGCCTTGATGAGAAGGTTGTCTAAGTACGGCACTATTATCACTCCCAGAGACCGGAGATGAGCAATCATCACAGACATCACTTTTGTGAATACCCGAGGCGCTGAGAGACCAAACGGTAGAGCCTGAAATTGATAATGGGTTTGTTGTACTGCAAACTTTAAGTACGCCTGATGTGGTGGCCAAATTGGAATGTGTAAGTACGCATCCTTGAGATCCAGCGAAATCATGAATTCCTGTGGTTCCAAACCTGCAATCAATGACCGCAGGGATTCCATCATGAATCTGTAGTAAGTATTGATTCAGCCCCTTTAGGTTCAATATCGGTCTGACTGAGCCGTCCGGCTTTGGTACTCCAAAACGATTGGAATGAAACCCTTGACCTTATTGGTGTACTGGTACCTGAATTAAAACAGCTGAATCTACTAGAAACTGAATAGCAGTGGTAGACAATCGAACTCTATTTGGTAATCTTTGAACACTAAATTGCGGATCCACCCATCTGTGGATTTCTGAAACCACGCCAAGTGAAACGTTTGAAGGTTTGCTCCCACAACTGAAGATCCGAGATGGGCTGGAAGCCTGTCATGCCACTCATTTGTCAGCAGTATTTGGGCCTTGATGACGGTTAGTAGTTTGTTGAAAACCATGTCCTCTACCACGTCTACTCTGTACAGTTGTTCCACGAGCAAGGCCCCGAAAGGACTGAGGTCTAAAAGATTTGAATGTTGGTCCAGTGTATTTCCTTTTAGGAGATAGTGGGGGCAACATTAGGAAAACAGACTTACCCCCAGTAGCCTGAGAAATCCATTTGTCCTATTCAGGACCAAACAACATATCGCCAGTATAAGGCAACGCCTCTATACCTCGTTTTGACTCAGCCTCAGCCTGCCAAGAACACAACCAAAACGCCCGACGGGCCGCAATTAGTGAAGCTGACAGGCGAGAACTAACTTGTCCGACATCCATAGAAGCCGTCCCTAAATACTAAGCCGATTCACAAATGTGATCAGTAAGAAGTATAAGCTGGTCTTTGGAAAGATCCTGATGTAGGCCTAACTTGAGCTGCTTTGCCCATGCAACTACAGCCTTGTTAACCCAAACTCCAACTAAAGCAGGTCTAAGCAATACCCCTGCTGCTGTATACATGGACTTTAGCATGACCTCCAGCTTACGTTCCAACGGGTCTTTAAGCTTCGTTGCAGCTGGGACTGGAATAGTTAACTTCTTTGAAAGTTTTGAAACAGAAGAATCCACTGCCGGTGAAGTTTCCCATTTAGTTGTCATAGCCTGTGGGAAAGGGTAGTTAGACAGAAATCGCTTTGGCACAGAAAAGCGTTTATCTGGATTTTGCCATGCTTCCGTTAACTGCTTATTAAGAGAATCTGAATAAGCAAAACACACAGTCACCCTTTGTCTCTTAGCAAATAAAACTTCATCCTTTGACAGAGGCTCCTCTGTCTCAGTGAAATATAGCACCTGACATACTGCCCTGATGAGATCATCAATGCCCGCACCATCAGTGACCTCACTATCTGACGCCTGGCCCAATTCACTTTCCTCCTCTTCCTCCTGAGATATCAGGTCTGGCATTTTATCGTCAGAATGTAACACCGAGAAAACCGGTAAACTGTGAGACAAATGATTACTACTCCTAGGATTTGTACTAATCATGGACTTTTGTAAACCCTACAAAGTTCTAGAATTATACTGAGCCCACTCTGGCTGCTCAGACGGCATAAACCTTGAATCAGACCTAAACGCCTCACGGTCTTTTCATGCAGCGGACAACTCTGACTTCAAATCTGCCATCACACCTGCCATCATCGCCCAAGGAGGATCAGGGCAGACATCCATATTTGGATCTGTATTTGCAAGACACACTGTGCAAGTGGAAGTTCCATCACGTAACACATTTTTATTTTGCATTAGCTTTACTCATCATGCACACAGACAGACAGTACAACAGTGAAACATAAGTCCGCACGGCTCAGTAAAAAAATTAAATGAAGTGTGTATAAAACCAAGGGCACCGCACTTGGTACACACTTAGTTGTTAAAGATGTGCTTCATTAAAGTTCCTACTAACACCCCTGCCCCCCTTTATTGGCCGTGTGTTGTAGGACTAACACCAAATTCCTGCAGGAAGAAGCAGGAAGTCATTAGAAAATGGCATATATACAGCAGACTATAATAGGTCTAAAACATATGTAAACACATCAAGCACCTTATCTAGGCTTAATAGCATGTATTAACCCTCATGGACACCTTCCCTTATTTGTGGGGATCACTGTACTTATCTAGGCTTAATAGCCTGTATTGTACAAGGGACTATTAGTACTGTCCCCCATCGCTATCTCCCCCTGAGCTAATGAGGCGAGTGGTGACAGCAACCCACGGCAGCAGTTGGAGCTGTCACGAAAACAGGAAGCGTGTGCGGCCCGCAGGCGAAATAAGGGAAGCAGTGACGGGCGGCCAGTGGCAGTGCTGGGAGAGCTGACCACGGATGCTATCCGGGGAGCAGCGGGTGCCCAGCGGCGGCGGTGTCGCTGACCACGGCTGGGCACTGGGGAGCGCTGATCTTTCTGTGAAACCATTAAGTCCCCACACATGGTGGGGCGGCAGCATGAGCTGACCGCCTTCCTACTCCCCTGGTAACAGCTGGTGCAATGGAGCGGCGGTAGTGTGAGCTGCTCCATCCCCCCGCTCTTTAAGTAAGTGTAATGTGGAGGCTCTGACGGGGCTTCTCTGTACAAGCTCTGTCCAGCTCCTTTGCAGCCTTAGGCTGAATCAGTTAACGCTGATTTAGGTCTATGGCGGGGCTCCTCGTTCTGAGCGCCGACAAGCCATTGCTGCACTCAGCAGCACCCATAATCCCGGACCCAAGCTTCTTAGCAAGCTAGGAAGGGACAGGGAATTAAAAAGAAAAAGTATTTTGAAAAATAAATGTAAAGTCTGTAGATCCCTCCAAACGTGCCTTTCCCTGGTGACGCACAAAAAACCACTGGAGCATCTTGCGAGTATGGAGGGGAAGGAGGGTTACTAATTTAAATATTTAAATGTGCTTATCCCTGCTAACGCCCCGTCCATATCCCAAGAGTACTCCAGTGACCCCTAGTGGATGAAAAAGAAAAAAAAATTGTAGCATTTCCCAATAAGATGATTAAACTCGTGAGTGATTTAATGAAACAGTCCATTATCAAATGATATAAGAATAAAAACGTACAGGTAAAGACTCCGGTTGCCACATTGTCCTGCAATTCTCGTTGTGTTCAGCTGCTGCTTGCTCCGAATAGGCCACTTCTGTGACAAATACAGATGCTCCAGTCCTTCTGCATAGACTGGGAGGAGCTTCAGTGTAAAAACAAAACAAAATATTAAATCAATAAGTAACTAACTACAAGAAAGCTGTATTTCATCTTCTTATGGTAAAGAAAGATGTAACCTCAAGAGCAAAACTCTCATTTTATGACATTTAACCTGCTCCCTTTCAGATCCCATGTATTAGGAGTAATCCACTGTTTAACAGTTTCTTTAGCACAGACAATAATAATACCATAGCCCAAAATATGCATATGTAACAGAAAAACAAAATAAAGGGACAACACTTACTTTCTGGTCTGCTCTCATTGGAGCTTCTCCCCTCTTCTGTTCTGATACTATTGTCTGTCCCATTCTCCTCTAAGATGCTCTCCTTTAGAATATTATGAAAGAAAAGAACAAATGAGCCCATAAAAATAGATAAGAAATTGGAAAAAATAAGATTTTAAACCTACCGGTAAATCTTTTTATCCTAGTCCGTAGAGGATGCTGGGGACTCCGTAAGGACCATGGGGTATAGACAGGCACCGCAGGAGACATGGGCACTATAAAGAACTTTAGAATGGGTGTGCTCTGGCTCCTCCCTCTATGCCCCTCCTCCAGACCTCAGTTAGAGAAACTGTGCCCAGAGGAGATGGACAATACGAGGAAAGTATTTTGTTAATCTAAGGGCAAGATTCATACCAGCCCACCCCATCCACACCGTATAACCTGGAATATACACAACCAGTTAACAGTATGTACAAAAAACAGTATCAGATAAAGACTGATCTCAACTGTAACATAACCCTTATGTAAGCAACAACTATACACAAGTCTTGCAGATTCAGTCCGCACTGGGACGGGCGCCCAGCATCCTCTACGGACTAGGAGAAAAAGATTTACCGGTAGGTTTAAAATCTTATTTTCTCTTACGTCCTAGAGGATGCTCGGGACTCCGTAAGGACCATGGGGTTTATACCAAAGCTCCAGACCGGGCGGGAGAGTGAGGACGATTCTGTAGCACCGACTGAGCAAACGCAAGGTCCTCATCCGCCAGGGTATCAAACTTATAGAACTTTGCAAAAGTGTTTGAACCTGACCATGTAGCTGCTCGGCAAAGCTGTAAAGCCGAGACGCCTCGGGCAGCCGCCCAAGAAGAGGCCACCTTCCTAGTGGAATGGGCTTTTACCGAATTCGTTAACGGCAATCCTGCCGTAGAATGAGCTTGCTGAATCGTGTTACAGATCCAGCGAGCAATAGTCTGCTTTGAAGCAGGAGCGTCAACTTTGTTGGCTGCATACAGGACAAACAGTGCTTCTGTTTTCCTAACTCAAGCCGTCCTGGCTACATAGATTTTTAAGGCCCTGACTACATCCAGGGACTTGGAATCCTCAAAGTCACTCGTAGCCACAGGCACCACAATAGGTTGGTTCGTATGAAATGAAGAAACCACCTTAGGCAGAAATTGAGGACGAGTCCTCAACTCTGCTCTATCCACATGGAAGGTCAAATAGGGGCTCTTGTGAGACAAGGCCGCCAAGTCGGACACCCGCCTTGCAGATGCCAAGGCCAACAACATGACCACCTTCCAAGTGAGAAATTTCAATTCAACCGTTTGAAGAGGTTCAAACCAGGGAGACTTCAGGAACTGTAACACCACGTTAAGGTCCCAAGGTGCCACTGGGGGCACAAAAGGAGGCTGGATGTGCAGTACTCTCTTTACAAAAGTCTGGACTTCTGGGAGAGAAGCCAATTCCTTCTGAAAGAAAATAGACAGGGCCGAAATCTGTACATTAATGGAGCCTAATTTTAGGCCCATATCCACTCCTGTCTGTAGAAAGTGGAGAAAACGGCCCAGATGGAAATCTTCCGTAGGAGCATTCTTGGCTTCACACCAAGAAACATACTTCCTCCAGATACGGTGATAATGTTTTGCCGTCACCTCCTTCCTAGCCTTTATCAGAGTAGGGATGACTTCCTCCGGAATACCTTTCCCAGCAAGGATTCGGCGTTCAACCGCCATGCCGTCAAACGTAACCGCGGTAAGTCTTGGAACACGCAGGGCCCCTGTTGTAACAGGTCCTCCCTGAGAGGAAGAGGCCATGGATCTTCTGTGAGCATCTCCTGAAGATCTGAATACCAGGCCCTTCGAGGCCAATCTGGAACAATGAGTATTGTTTTCACCCTTTTTTGTCTTATGATTCTCAATATTTTTGAGATGAGAGAAAGAGGGGGGAACACATAGACCGACTGAAACACCCAAGGTGTCACCAGGGCGTCCACCGCTACTGCCTGAGGGTCCCTTGACCTGGCACAATACCTCCGAAGCTTCTTGTTGATGCGTGACGCCATCATGTCTATGTGAGGAATTCCCCAAAGACTTGTTATCTCTGTAAAAACTTCTTGATGAAGTCCCCACTCTCCTGGATGGCGATCGTGTCTGCTGAGGAAGTTTGCTTCCCAGTTGTCCACTCCCGGAATGAAGACCGCTGACAGAGCGCTTACGTGATTTTCCGCCCAGCGAAGAATCCTGGTGGCTTCCGCCTCTGCTCCTTGTCCCGCCTTGGCGGTTTACATGAGCCACGGCTGTGACGTTGTCTGATTGAATCAGAACCGGTAGGTCGCGAAGAAGATCCTCCGCTTGTCGTAGGCCGTTGTATATGGCCCTCAATTCCAGTACGTTGATGTGTAGACAAGCCTCCTGGCTTGACCATAGCCCCTGAAAATTTCTTCCTTGTGTGACTGCTCCCCATCCTCGGAGGCTCGCGTCCGTGGTCACCAGAACCCAATCCAGAATGCCGAACCTGCGACCCTCTAGAAGGTGAGCACTTTGCAGCCACCACAGGAGAGACACCCTGGACCGGGGGGACAGGCTTATCTTCTGATGTATTAGTAGATGGGACCCGGACCACTTGTCCAGGAGGTCCCACTGAAACGTCCTTGCATGAAACCTGCCGAAGGGGATGGCCTCGTAGGCTGCCACCATTTTCCCCAGAACTCGAGTGCATTGTTGAACAGACACTCTTTTTGGTTTTAGCAAGTCTGTGACCATGTTCTGGAGGTCCTGGGCTATTTCCATCGGGAGAAAAACCCTCTTCTGTTCCGTGTCCAGAATCATGCCTAGGAATGATAGTCGGGTCGTTGGAATCAATTGTGACTTTGGCAGATTGAGAATCCAACCGTGTTGTTGTAGCACTCTCAGGGAGAGCGACACGCTCTTCTGCAATTGATCTCTCGATCAATTGATCTCAGGAGATCGTCCAAGTATGGGATAATTGTGACTCCCTGCCTGCGATTCCATCTTGAATTTAAACTCTCTCAAGTACAGGTTTAGGGATTTTAGATTTAAAATGGGTCTGACCGAACCATCCGGCTTCGGGACCATGAACAGGGTCGAATAGTACCCTTTCCCCTGTTGGACTAGGGGAACCTTGACAATCACTTGCTGTTGATACAGCTTTTGAATTGCAGCGAACACTACTTCCCTCTCTGGGGGAGAAGCTGGCAAGGCCGACTAGAAAAATCGGCGAGGGGGCACCTCTTCGAATTCCAGTTTGTAGACTTAGTATACAATATCCATCGCCCAAGGATCCACGTCTGACAGAACCCAGACCTGGCTGAAGAGTCGAAGACGTGCCCCCACCGGTGCGTACTCCCTCAGTGGAGCCCCAGCGTCATGCGGTGGATTTAGTAGAAGCCGGGGAGGACTTCTGCTCCTGGGAACTAGCCGTAGCAGGCATTCTTTTCCCTCTACCCTTACCTCTGGCGAGGAAAGATGAGCCCCGACCTCTTCTGGACTTACGCGACCGAAAGGACTGCATCTGATGCTGTGGAGTTTTCTTTTGCTGTGGGGGAACAAAAGGCAAAAAGGTAGATTTACCCGCGGTAGCTGTGGCAACCAGGTCCGCGAGACCTTCCCCAAATAAAACTTCACCTTTGTATGGCAAAACCTCCATATGTTTCTTTAAGTCGGCATCACCCGTCCATTGGCGAGTCCACAGGGCGCGCCTAGCAGAAACCGCCATGGCGTTGGCTCTCGAACCCAGCAGCCCAACGTCTCTTTGAGCATCCCTCATATATAAGACTGCGTCTTTAATGTGGCCTAAGGTTAATAAATTGGTATCCCTATCTAGGGTATCAAGGTCAGCTGACAAGGTATTTGTCCAAGCTGCAACTGCACTACACACCCATGCCGATGCTATTGCCGGTCTGAGCAAAGCACCTGTATGCGCATAAATAGACTTTAAAGTAGTTTCCTGCCTGCGATCAGCAGGATCTTTGAGGGCTGCCGTGTCCAGAGACGGTAGCGCCACTTTCTTTGACAGGCATGTTAAAGCCTTGTCCACCCTGGGTGAGGATTCCCAACGTACCCTGTCCCGTGCAGGGAAAGGATATGCCATAAGAATCCTCTTGGGAATTTGCAGTTTTTTATCAGGAGTTTCCCAAGTCTTTTCAAATAACTCGTTAAGCTCATGGGATGGGGGAAAGGTTACCTCAGGTTTCTTTTCCTTATACATGCACACCCTCGTGTCAGGGACCGAGGGGTCATCTGTGATATGCAAAACCTCTTTTATTGCAATAATCACATAATGAATACTTTTTGCCACCCTCGGGTGCAACCTCGCTTCATCGTAGTCGACACTGGAGTCAGAGTCCGTGTCGGTATCAGTGTCTGCTATCTGGGATAGGGGACGTTTTTAAGACCCAGAAGGGCCCGGTGACCCAGCCGAAGCCGTGAATTGACTCCCTGCTCTTTCCCTGGACTCTGCTTTGTCCAATCTCTTATGTAATAAGGTCACATTTGCATTTAAAACATTCCACATGTCCATCCAATCATGAGTCGGCGTTGCCGACGGCGACACCACAATCATCTGCTCCACCTCCTCCTTAGCTGAGCCTTCCGCATCAGACATGCCGACACACTCGTACCGACACCCCCACACACACAGGGATATAGTTATAAGGAGACAGTTCCCCAATAAGGCCTTTTGGAGAGACAGATAGAGAGTATGCCAGCACAACTGACACTGGAAAATAATGTCCCAGATAATAGCGCTTTTATATTAAATTACTGTGTAATACACTCACTGAGCCTTACAAGTGCCCCCCCTCCTCTTTTCAGCCCTGTGTCACCGTGTTCAGCAGGGGAGAGACCGGGGAGCCAGCTTCTCTGGAGATCTCTGTGGAGAAAATGGCGCTGGTTAGTGCTGAGAGACCAAGCTCCGCCCCCTCCAGCGGCAGGCTTCGGTCCTGCTCAAAATATCTCAAACTGGCGGGGGATTGAAAGAAATACTGCCTCCGCAGTATCTATGCCAGATATAGAGGCTTTATTGCTGCCCAGGGCGCCCCCCCTGCGCCCTGCACCCATCTGTGCCCGCTAGTGTGTGTGTTGTTTTGGGAGCAATGGCTGCGCGCTTACCTCAGTGAAGATCTGAAGTCTTCTACCGCCTTGAAGTCTTCTTTTCTTCTTATACTCACCCGGCTTCTATCTTCCGGCTCTGCGAGGAGGACGGCGGCGCGGCTCCGGGACGAACAGCAAGAGGAGACCTGCGTTCCGACTTCCTCTGGAGCTAATGGTGTCCAGTAGCCTAAGAAGCAGGGCCTATCACTTAAGTAGGTCTGCTTCTCTCTCCTCAGTCCCACGATGCAGGGAGCCTGTTGCCAGCAGTGCTCCCTGAAAATAAAAAACCTAACAAAATTCTTTATCAGAGAAACTCAGGAGAGCTCCCCTGTAGTGCACCCAATCTCCTCTGGGCACAGGATCTAACGGAGATCTGGAGGAGGGGCATAGAGGGAGGAGCCAGAGCACACCCATTCTAAAGTTCTTTATAGTGCCCATGTCTCCTGCGGAGCCCGTCTATACCCCATGGTCCTTACAGAGTCCCCAGCATCCTCTAGGACGTAAGAGAAAATAGTTTAACTTCAAATGTCAAAATACTGTAAAATGGTATGCTGACAGATGTAGTTCTTTAAAAGTTTGTAGAGACACAAGCTGACTACCCATAAATGCTTTTTGTTGGGTAATATTATAATAACCAGCAATAATGTACATGGATTCCATCTTTTAACACATCTCTCCCATGCATAACATTTGGCCCTGTCAGTGAAGAGGAAGAGTTGGGATACTCACAACACTGCTTACTCTAGTGAACACATCCCTGACATCACGGGTTGGTTGCTTGGAACGCTTCCGGAGTGACTGGCTGTAGCTGTCAACGCGTCGTTGTACAGCTGCAGTCTGTGTTCTGGTAAGGGTCGACAAAATGAAGACATTGTCTTCTGTGGAACTTTGGTCATCAATTAGTGGAGAAAGACCAGCATCCTGCAGCCAATTGGCTTCTGCCTCTCCCTCTAAAATAAGAAAGAATCACTAATGTAGGTCTTTACACAATTTGACACCTTCAGAATTGGTCAAACCTAGGTTACACACATGGAGTAAGAGATTCCATAAAAACACAGCTTACTTTCATTTTTTTTTCCTTTCTCTTATGATAAATACTGTACAGGTACTACTTCTTTATACTATTTTCCATACCCCCTATAACACCATCTTTGCTTAGCATGAAGTAAATTCTCTGCACAAAAGTGCATGGAAATCTACTTATCCTTTAGAAGTCTCCACTAAAAGAGCAGACTAGACGGCCAAATGGTTCTTATCTGCAGTCAAATTCTATGTTTCTTTCTCTACACAAGTGGTTCTCAAATGGTGTGCCTAGGTACCATGGGGTGCCTTGGGACACTTGCAGGGGTGCCCTGGGTTGGTGGTCCAGTACCAATTCAAATTATTTATGGTCAATGTAATAGGCAAAACCAGTGCTGGTGGCTGTCAATCATAAAATATGTGGACAAACATAAGCATATCTTGTCCCTCACCACACAATTGAACCTAATGATGACATATAAACACAATTTACTTAATTTAATATTTTTTTCTACATTTCTCAATAAGAAACTTTTTTGCCTAGGGGTGTCATAAAAAAATTCTGATGCTCTAGGGAGCCGTGATTCAAAAACATTTTGGAACCACTGCTATTAATACTGTTGACCTATTTGAATTTTATTGTCCTATCAATCTTGTCTCTTCTCACCTCTAAGCAATACACCTTCAGTTATTTTCCTGATATGATTTGTTATGCAGCCTGTGCACAAGTTTTGTATCCCTTCTTTGAATGTCTATTATGACAGTTGCAATTTAATTATTTTTGTGGATGCTATTTTTGAGGGCATTGTAATAATTCAAGGATGACAACACAAAAAGTGTTATTTGAAGCATATCCCCTGAATGATACAGATTTAAATCTATAAATATTACTTATTTAGAAAAATGAGGACATGGTGAATTGAATGATAGAAAATATTCAGGTATACCAGGCCTAGTTTTCACACCGTAGCTTAATTTTGTAGATTAGCACCATAATGTATAAGTAAAATAATAAAATAAATAAATGTACACAAAGTTCCAAGAGAAACAAAAATAAGAATTTACTCACCGGTAATTCTATTTCTCGTAGTCCGTAGTGGATGCTGGGAACTCCGTAAGGACCATGGGGAATAGCGGGCTCCGAAGGAGGCTGGGCACTCTAGAAAGATCTTAGACTACCTGGTGTGCACTGGCTCCTCCCACTATGACCCTCCTCCAAGCCTCAGTTAGGTACTGTGCCCGGACGAGCGTACACAATAAGGAAGGATTTTGAATCCCGGGTAAGACTCATACCAGCCACACCAATCACACCGTCCAACTCGTGATATGAAACACAGTTAACAGTATGAAACAATAGAGCCTCTCAACAGATGGCTCAACAATAACCCGATTTAGTTAACAATAACTATGTACAAGTATTGCAGATAAACCGCACTTGGGATGGGCGCCCAGCATCCACTACGGACTACGAGAAATAGAATTACCGGTGAGTAAATTCTTATTTTCTCTAACGTCCTAGTGGATGCTGGGAACTCCGTAAGGACCATGGGGATTATACCAAAGCTCCCAAACGGGCGGGAGAGTGCGGATGACTCTGCAGCACTGAATGAGAGAACTCCAGGTCCTCCTCAGCCAGGGTATCAAATTTGTAGAATTTTGCAAACGTGTTTGCCCCTGACCAAGTAGCTGCTCGGCAAAGTTGTAAAGCCGAGACCTCTCGGGCAGCCGCCCAAGATGAGCCCACCTTCCTTGTGGAATGGGCATTGACAGATTTTGGCTGTGGCAGGCCTGCCACAGTATGTGCAAGCTGAATTGTACTACAAATCCAACGAGCAATAGTCTGCTTAGAAGCAGGAGCACCCAGCTTGTTAGGTGCATATAGGATAAACAGCGAGTCAGATTTTCTGACTCTAGCCGTTCTGGAAACATATATTTTCAGTGCCCTGACAACGTCTAGCAACTTGGAGTCCTCCAAGTCCCTAGTAGCCTAGGCACCACAATAGGCTGGTTCAGGTGAAACGCTGACACCACCTTTGGGAGAAACTGGGGACGAGTCCTCAATTCTGCCCTATCCATATGGAAAATCAAATAAGGGCTTTTACAAGACAAAGCCGCCAACTTTGATACTCGCCTGGCAGAAGCCAAGGCCAATAACATAACCACCTTCCACGTGAGATATTTCAGATCCACGGTTTTTAGTGGTTCAAACCAATGTGATTTTAAGAAACTCAACACCACGTTGAGATCCCAAGGTGCCACAGGAGGCACAAACGGGGGCTGACTCTGCAGCACTCCTTTTATAAATGTCTGAACTTCAGGTACTGAAGCTAGTTCTTTTTGAAAGAAAATCGACAGAGCCGAGATCTGTACCTTAATGGAACCCAATTTAAGGCCCATAGTCACTCCTGCTTGCAGGAAATGCAGAAATCGACCTAGTTGAAATTCCTCTGTTGGGGCCCTTTCGGCCTCACACCATGCAACATATTTTCGCCATATGCGGTGATAATGAGTTGCTGTAACCTCTTTCCTGGCTTTAGTAAGCGTAGGAATGACTTCCTCCGGAATGCCCTTTTCCTTCAGGATCCGGCGTTCAACCGCCATGCCGACAAACGCAGCCGCGGTAAGTCTTGGAACAGACAGGGCCCCTGCTGCCGCAGGTCCTGTCTGAGTGGCAGAGGCCATGGGTCCTCTGATATAAATTCTTGAAGTTCTGGGTACCAAGCTCTTCTTGGCCATCCACGAGTATCGTTCTTACTCCTCGCCTTCTTATTATTCTCAGTACCTTTGGTATGAGAGGCAGAGGGGAGAACACATAAACCGACTGGTACACCCACGGTGTTACCAGAGCGTCCATAGCTATCGCCTGAGGGTCCCTTGACCCGGTGCAATATCTTTTATAGCTTTTTGTTGAGGCGGGACGCCATCATGTCCACCTGTGGCCTTTCCCAATGGTGTACAATCCTATTGGAAGACTTCTGGAGGAAGTCCCCATTCTCCCGGGTGGAGGTTGTGTCTGTTGAGAAGATCTGCTTCCCAGTTGTCCACTCCGGGAATGAACACTGCTGACAGTGCTAACACATGATTTTCCGCTATCGGAGAATCCTTGTGGCTTCTGCCATCGCCATCCTGCTTCTTGTGCCGCCCTGTTGGTTTACATGGGCGACTGCCGTGATGTTGTCTGATTGGATCAGTACCGGCTGGTTTTGAAGCAGAGGCCTTGCCGGCCTCAGGGCATTGTAAATGGCCCTCAGGTCCAGAATATTTATGTGTAGGGAAATAACCTGACTTGACCAAAGTCCCTGGAAATTTCTTCCCTGTGTGACTGCCTCCCAGCCTCAAAGGCTGGAATCCATGGTCACTAGGACCTAGTCCTGTATGCCGAACCTGCGGCCCTCTTGAAGATGGGCACTCTGCAGCCACCACAGTAGAGATACCCTGGTCCTTGGAGACAGGGTTATCAGCCTATGCATCGGAAGATGCGATCCGGACCACTTGTCCAACAGGTCCCTCTGAAAAGTTCTTGTATGGAACCTGCCTAATGGGATTGCTTCGTAGGAAGCTACCATTTTTCCCAGGACTCGCGTGCAATGATGCACCGCTACCTATTTTGGCTTCAGGAGGTCTCTGACTAGAGATGACAACTCCTTGGCTTTCTCCTCCGGGAGAAACACTATTTCTGGTTTATGTCCAGAACCATCCCCAGGAACAGTAGACGTGTCATAGGAACCAGCTGTGACTTTGGACTGTTTAGAATCCAACCATGCTGTTGTAGCACTTTCCAAAATAGTGCTACCCCGACTACCAACTGCTCCTTGGACCTCGCCCTTATAACGAGATTGTCCAAGTACGGGATAATTACAACTCCCTTTTTTTTGAAGGAGTATCAACATTTCGGCCATTACCTTGATAAAACACCCTCGGTGCCATGTACAGTCCAAACGGCAGTGTCTGGACTTGGTAATGGTAATCCTGTACCACAAATCTGAGGTACTCCTGGCGAGGATGGTAAATGGGGACATGCAGGTAAGCATCCTTGATGTCCCAGGATACCATGTAATCCCCCTCGTCCAGGCTTGGAATAACCGCCCTGAGCGATTCCATCTTGAACTTGAATTTTTGTGTTCAAGGATTTTAAATATAAAATGGGTCACACCGAACCATGCGGTTTCGGTACCCCAACCCGTGTGGAATAGTAACCCCGTCCTTGTTGAAGTAGGGGCACCTTGAGTATTACCTGCTGGGAATACCGCTTATTAATTGCCTCTAGCACAGCCTCCCTGCCTGAGGGAGTTGTCAGCAAGGCATATTTTAGGAAACGGCTGGGGGGAGACATCTCGAATTCCAGCTTGTACCCCTGAAATACTACTTGAAAGAAACAGGGATCCACCTGTGAGCGAGCCCACTAATTGCTGAAATTTTTGAGACGGCCCCCCACCGTACCTGGCTACACCTGTGGAGCACCCGCGTCATGGTGTGGCCTCACAGGAGGCGGGGGAAGAATCTTGATTCTGGGAACAGGCTGACTGGTGCAGCTTTTTCCCCTCTACCCTTGTCTCTGTACAGAAAGGAAGCGCCATTTGACCCGCTTGCTTTTCTGAAGCCGAAAGGACTGTACCTTTGTCTGTGAGGAAACCTGAGGTAAAATTATTTCTTCCCAGCAGTTGCTGTGGATACGAGGTCCCAGAGACCATCCCCAAATAATTCCTCACCCTTATAAGGCTCCCTATGCGCTTTTTAAGTCAGCATCACCTGTCCAGTGACAGGTCTCTAATACCCTCCTGACAGAATGGACATTACATTTATTTTGGATGCCAGCCGGCAAAATATCCCTCTGTGCATCCCCCATATATAAGACGACGTCTTTAATATGTTTTTATGTTTGCCAACTAGTATCCCTGTTTGACAGGGTCACCGACCACGCTGCAGCAGCACTATCTGCAGGTCTCAGTCTAGTACCTGAGTGTGTAAATACAGACTTCAGGATAGCCTCCTGTTTTTTATCAACAGGTACCTATTAAAGTGGCCGTATCCTAAGACGGCAGTGC
The DNA here is from genome assembly GCF_028390025.1 of Pseudophryne corroboree. NCBI lineage: Eukaryota > Metazoa > Chordata > Amphibia > Anura > Myobatrachidae > Pseudophryne > Pseudophryne corroboree. The sequence continues at coordinate 422,820,063 of NC_086446.1, read as the reverse complement.
CACCTTTTTTGACAAACGTGTGAGCGCATTATCCACCCTAGGGGATATCTCCCAGCGTAACTTATCCACCTGGCGGGAAAGGGTACGCCATCAGTAACTTTTTATAAATTACCAGTTTCTTAACGGGGGAACCCACGCTTTCACACACTTCATTTATTCATCTGATGGGGGAACAAAACACTGCCTGTTTTTTCTCCCCAAACCTAAAACCCATTTTTAGAGGTGCTTGGGTTAAAGTCAGAAATGTATAACACATTTTTTATTGCCGGGATCACGTCACGGATGTTCCTAGTGGATTGTGTATATGTCTCCACCTTGTCGACACTGGAGTCAGGCTCCGTGTCGACATCTGTGTCTGCCATCTGTTAATACCTTTCACCTATCCATCCACTCTGGTGTCGGCCCCACAGGGGGCGACATCACATATATCGGCCTCTGTTCTGTCACCATATAAGCCTCCTCATTCAACATGTCGACACAGCCGTACCGACACACCGCAGACACACAGGGAATGCTCTAAACGAGGACAGGACCCACAAAAGCCCTTTGGGGGGACAGAGTAAGAGTATGCCAGCACACACCAGAGCGCTATATATATACAGGGACTAACTGAGTTATGTCCCTAATAGCTTTTATATAATATACTGTATACAGTGCCAATTTTAATGCCCCCCCCTCTCTTTTCCCTCTTACTGTACTGTAGAATTGCAGGGAAGAGCCAGGGAGCTTCCCTCCAGCCGAGCTGTGAGGGAAAAATGGCGCCAGTGTGCTGAGGAGATAGGCTCCGCCCCTTTTTCGCGGCCTATTCTCCCGTTTTTTATGGAATTCTGGCAGGGGTATTTACCTCATATATAGCCCCTGGGGCCATATATTGAGGTATTTTAGCCAGCCAAGGTGTTTTTATTGCTGCCTCAGGGCGCCCCCCCCAGCGCCCTGCACCCTCAGTGACCGGAGTGTGAAGTGTGTGAGAGGAGCAATGGCGCACAGCTGCAGTGCTGTGCGCTACCTTGGTGAAGACAGAGTCTTCATGCCGCCGATTTTCCGGACCATCTTCTTGCTTCTGGCTCTGTAAGGGGGACGGCGGCGCGGCTCCGGGACCGAACATCAAGGCTGGGCCTGCGGTCGATCCCTCTGGAGCTAATGGTGTCCAGTAGCCTAAGAAGCCCAATCCGGCTGCAAGCAGGCGAGTTCGCTTCTTCTCCCCTTAGTCCCTCGCTGCAGTGAGCCTGTTGCCAGCAGGTCTCACTGAAAATAACAAATTCTAAGACTATAACTTTCTAAGAGCTCAGGAGAGCCCCTAGTGTGCATCCAACCTCGGCCGGGCACGAAATCTAACTGAGGCTTGGAGGAGGGTCATAGTGGGAGGAGCCAGTGCACACCAGGTAGTCTAAGATCTTTCTAGAGTGCCCAGCCTCCTTCGGAGCCCGCTATTCCCCATGGTCCTTACGGAGTTCCCAGCATCCACTAGGACGTTAGAGAAATGATGATTCACTTTACTAACGCATGCTCTAGTATGAATATATTACAGGTTGAGTCTCCCTTATCCAAAATGCTTGGGACCAGAGGTATTTTGGATATGGGATTTTTCCGTATTTTGGAATAATTGCATACCATAATGAGATATCATGGTGATGGGACCTAAATATAAGCACAGAATGCATTTATGTTACATATACACCTTATACACACAGCCTGAAGGTCATTTTAGCCAATATTTTTAATAACTTTGTGCATTAAACAAAGTGTGTGTACATTCACACAATTCATTTATGTTTCATATACACCTTATACACACAGCCTGAAGGTCATTTAATACAATATTTTTAATAGCTTTGTGTATTAAACAAAGTTTGTGTACATTGAGCCATCAGAAAACAAAGTTTTCACTATCTCACTCTCACTCAAAAAACTCCGTATTTCGGAATATTCCGTATTTCGGAATATTTGGATATGGGATACTCAACCTGTAATGCATATTAATACAGTGTATTCCGTTTTTATCACTTGCCTTTTTTTTGGGTACTTGAAAACAGCAAAGTAAAAGATAGTAAGAAAAGGGATGAAAAGGAGAAATTGGGATAACAAAATTGATAAACGCTACTTTCTTGTTAGGGTTAATTTGTAGCTTGTGAAAGACCTGCAACTTAATGAGAAATACCAAGACATAACATACTCATTCCCAATGCAAAACTAATACAACAGATATGACAACTGATAATTAGATTATGTAATCCCAATCCATTCTAGTGTGACAAATATATAATGAGAGGTTGGTAATGCTACATGTTGCCTATACTTGACCCTAGCTATGGCTTTCACGTCAGTGGAAATCAACACAGGGATTGCTGACGACATCACTGATGCACAAATGGATTTGTGCACCAGTGATATAATGAATCAGCTAAATCCAAAACAGTTTATACTGTAATAACCTAAAAAATATTCTACAATTGTAGTCTTAAATGCCTTGCATGGGCGTTAACAAAACTTAACTATATCAATTATTTTTTATTTTAATTGCTTCAGTAGAATGGAGCAAGATTAAATACAATGTCATTTACCTTCTGGGGTGCTGGGCTCAGAGGAGCTGCTCTCATACCCATCAGATGCACGCATCTGTTTGATGTTTTCCACCTCCAGCCAAAAGTCCTTCATTGAAAGAGGGTCAGAATTTTTCCTGGAGCACAAGCTGGCTGCGGGCTGGTTCATTTTGCAAGGGCAAGACCGCAGGCTGAGAGAGACATAAATGAGAAATAAGGACATGAGCACATAGGGAACACAAGTATCTTGGTTTTATTACTAGCATGTAGGAAAGTCTAAGCCCTGCATTCACAGCGGGCAACTGTGTGGGCATACAAATCAAGGCAAACTGGCGTTTTGCATTCAGAATTTCATGTAACATTGGATAAATAGTTGGCAACATGTTAAAAGGAACTTAATATAATATATTTTGATGTTTTGTATTATTTTTTTTTTTTAAACTTTATTGCTCTTAAGAGTCAAATAACAAAATAGACCCATATCATTTCTATACACATAAAACAATATCTCAGAAGAATAATCCGCATCTTGAAAAGTGATCGTGCTGAGATCCTGTTTTACAGGACATGCCCAAATCATGGAATTGTCCCTTAAGTTCATGGTTAAGGCTAGAATCAAGTTGGAAAAAGGACCTCTGATGTCACCAGGGAGAGGGGCCATGGCCGAACAAGGTACCCACATCGCTCGCCACACTTCTGGCACGGTGGCGCGCTTCGCTAGCCCCAGGTTACTAAAGGGAGTAGTTGGTGGCGTGGATAGTGACAGAACCATCCCGCTGTCTTAGCTCCTCCCCCTGATGTCAGAGGTCCTTTAGCCCACTTGATTCTAGCATCTACCTTAAATTCATTTGTTCACTTCCTGCATAGTTACTTCAGAAGGAGGTGATTAATCATCCTTCAGTATTCAATAACCTGATTCCTTCTTACTTCAAAACGGAAATCCGATTCTAATCTACATCAACACTACAGCACTGCAAAAGTTCGAAAACAATATCAAATACCTGCAGACACACAACACTCTAGTACAACAAAATAAATTAAATGTTATGGGAGGAACTGTGGAACCAACGTCTATTTTTTCTGTTTAGAGCAGTGATTCCTAAACTTGGGGGTCTATTTACTAAGCCTTGGAGAGAGATAAAATGGAGAGATAAAACTACCAGCCAATCAGCTCTTAACTGCCATGTTACAGGCTGTGTTTGAAAAATGTCAGGAGCTGGTTGGTTGGTACTTTCTCTCTCTCCAAGGCTTAGGAAATAGAACTCTAGGTCCTCAAGGACCCACTGGTTTAGAGCAACACTAGTCCAGTGTCTGTGCATTACAGTTTGTGTCATCTGAGATGTACAAACTGGTCCCATGAGTCATAACTAATGAATACAGTTCAACGGACACAACCTTTCAATGCTGTGACTCTCAACACGCAAATGTAATTATGTAGTATTTATGTCAATGTTGTACAACAAAAGGTGACTGTAAAGAGCACCATCTTTAGATATATTTTTCAAAGAAATATAGGGAGAAAACCACATGAGATGATCAATAACCAGCAAGTTAGATTATCGTCTACATATGGCTCTGTCACTTCAAGCTAGAGTACTGAGCATCAAGACAATAAGCACTTGATGCTTGAACAAATTAGACCATTATGTATGAAGGCAGTAAGCCCAGTGACATCCTCAAGGTTACTGACCTTTTTCAGCCTAGACTTTATATTATGTCTGAGAGGCAGCCTTCAGGAACATTTACTAAATCACTTGTTCCCTTTTTTATTATTTAGTGTAAAGCTATAAGAATAAATTATAAGAATAAGGGGGGCATGTACTTCTCTTAGGTGCAAACATGTTTTTATTAGAGATGTGCAGCGGGCATTTTTCGCGTTTTGTGTTTTGGATTCGGGTCCGCGGTCGTGTTTTGGATTCGGACGCGTTTTGGCAAAACCACCCTTTTGGGTTTTGGATTCGGAAGTGTTTTGGATTCGGGTGATTTTTAAAAAAACCTCAAAAACAGCTAAAATAAAAGAATTTGGGGGTAATTTTGATCCTATAGTATTATTAAGCTCAATAACCATAATTTCCACTCATTTCCAGTCTATTCTGAACACCTCACAATATTATTTTTAGTCCTAAAATTTGCACCGAGGTCGCTGGATGACTAAGCTAAGCGACCCAAATGGGCGGAACAAACACCTGGCCCATCTAGGAGTGGCACTGCAGTGTCAGACAGGATGGCACTTAAAAAAATAGTCCCCAAACAGCACATAATGCAAAGATAAATAAAAAAAGAGGTGCAAGATGGAATTGTCCTTGGGCCCTCCCACCCACCCTTATGTTGTATAAACAGGACATGCACACTTTAACAAACCAATCATTTCAGCGACAGGGTCTGCCACACGACTGTGGCTGAAATGACTGGTTGGTTTGGGCCCCCACCAAAAAAGAAGCAATCAATCTCTCCTTGCACAAACTGGCTCTACAGAGGCAAGATGTCCACCTCATCATCATCCTCCGATTCCTCACCCCTTTCACTGTGTACATCCTCCTCCTCACAGAGTATTAATTCGTCCTCACTGGAATCCACCATCACAGGTCCCTTTGTACTTTCTGGAGGCAATTGCTGATAAATGTCTCCACGGAGGAATTTATAATTCATTTTGATGAACATCATCTTCTCCACATTTTCTGGAAGTAACCTCCTACGCCGATCGCTGACAAGCTGACCGGCTGAACTAAACACTCTTTTGGAGTACACACTGAAGGGGGGGCAACTTAGGTAAAATAAATCCAGTTTGTGCAAGCGCCTCCAAATTGCCTCTTTTTCCTGCCAGTATACGTACGGACTGTCTGACATGCCTACTTGGATGCTGTCACTCATATAATCCTCCACCATTCTTTCAATGGTGACAGAATCATATGCAGTGACAGTAGACATGTCAGTAATCGTTAGCAGGTCCTTCAATCCGGACCAGATGTAAGCACTTGCTCCTGACTGCCCTGCATCACCGCCAGCGGGTGGGTTTGGAAATTTTATCCTTTTCCTGGCAGCTCCAGTGGCGGTAGAAAATGAAGGAGGAGCTGTTGGCGGGTCACGTTCCGCCTGACTTGACAATTGTCTCACCAGCAGGTCTTTGAACATCTGCAGACTTGTGTCTGCCGGAAAGAGAGATACAACGTAGGATTTAAACCTAGGATCGAGCACGGTGGCCAAAATGTAGTGCTCTTATTTCAACAGATTGACCACCCGTGAATCCTGGTTACGCGAATGAAGGGCTCCATCCACAAGTCCCACATGCCTAGCGGAATCGCTCCGTTTTAGCTCCTCCTTCAATCTCTCCAGCATCCTCCTCAGCGCCAGGAACACCCATATCCTCATCCTGGTGTACTTCAACAGTGACATCTTCAATTTGAATATCAGGAACTGGACTGTTGGTGCTCCTTCCAGCACTTGCAAGGGGCAGAGGCGGAACTACCGGCAGTGCAAGCAGTGCGTTGCACTGGGGCCCGCCTCTGTTCAGGGGCCCAAGCATGTAATGAGTCAAACTGACTCATTACATGCCGCTGTGCGCTGCGGGCAACCGCTGCCCGCAGCGCACAGCCGCCCGGAGAGAGAGGAGAGGAGCGGCGCGCACTGCAGCGGTACCGGGTAAGGTGGAGGACGGAGGTGAAGGAGGGAGCCGCAGCAGCGCTTTGTTACTGGTGGAGGCGCTGCTGCTGCTGCTCCTCTGCTTCACTATAGGCTGTCTCTGAGAACAGCCTATAGTGAAGCAGAGGGGCAGCAGCAGCAGCGCCTCCACCAATAACACAGCGCTGCTGCGGCTCCCTCCTCCACCTCCCTCCTCCTTCTTCTCTACTGCCCGGGAAGCTGCACAAGGAGCCTGAGCCAACAGAGAGGGTAAGTATAATTTTTCTCTTTCTTTCTGTCTGTCTGTCTCTTTCTTTTTTTATTTGTTGGGACTGCCTGCCGCAATGTGTAAAAAGGGGGAATCAGCCTGCCGCAATGTGTAAAAAGGGGGGACTGCCTGCCGCTATGTATAAAAATGGGGAATCTGCCTGCCGCTATGTATAAAAATGGGGAATCTGCCTGCCGCAATGTGTAAAAAGGGGGAATCTGCCTGCCGCAATGTAAAAATGTGGAATCTGCCTGCCGCAATGTGTAAAAAGGGGGAATCTGCCTGCCGCAATGTGTAAAAATGGGGAATCTGCCTGCCGCTATGTATAAAAATGGGGAATCTGCCTGCCGCTATGTGTAAAAAGGTAGAATCTGCCTGCCGTAATGTGTAAAAAGGGCACGCTGTCTGCCGTTATGTGTAAAAAGTGTATGCTGTCTGCCGTAATGTGTAAAATGGGGATGCTGTCTGCCGTTATGTGTAAAAAGTGTATGCTGTCTGCCGTAATGTGTAAAATGGGGACGCTGTCTGCCGTAATGTGTAAAAAGTGCACGCTGTCTGCCGCTATGTGTAACGAGGGCACGCTGTCTGCCGCTATGTGTAACGAGGGCACGCTGTCTGCCGCTATGTGTAACGAGGGCACGCTGTCTGCCGCTATGTGTAACGAGGGCACGCTGTCTGCCGCTATGTGTAACGAGGGCACGCTGTCTGCCGCTATGTGTAACGAGGGCACGCTGTCTGCCGCTATGTGTAAAAAGGGGATGCTGTCTGCCGCTATGTGTAACGAGGGCACGCTGTCTGCCATTATGTGTAAAAAGTGTATGCTGTCTGCCGTAATGTGTAAAATGGGGACGCTGTCTGCCGTAATGTGTAAAAAGTGCACGCTGTCTGCCGCTATGTGTAACGAGGGCACGCTGTCTGCCGTTATGTGTAAAAAGTGCACGCTGTCTGCCGTTATGTGTAAAAAGTGTATGCTGTCTGCCACTATGTGTAAAAAGGTAGAATCTGCCTGCCGTAATGTGTAAAAAGTGCACGCTGTCTGCCGTTATGTGTAAAAAGTGTATGCTGTCTGCCGTAATGTGTAAAATGGGGATGCTGTCTGCCGTTATGTGTAAAAAGTGTATGCTGTCTGCCGTAATGTGTAAAATGGGGACGCTGTCTGCCGTAATGTGTAAAAAGTGCACGCTGTCTGCCGCTATGTGTAACGAGGGCACGCTGTCTGCCGCTATGTGTAACGAGGGCACGCTGTCTGCCATTATGTGTAAAAAGTGTATGCTGTCTGCCGCAATGTGTAAAAAGGGGATGCTGTCTGCCGCTATGTGTAACGAGGGCACGCTGTCTGCCATTATGTGTAAAAAGTGTATGCTGTCTGCCGTAATGTGTAAAATGGGGACGCTGTCTGCCGTAATGTGTAAAAAGTGCACGCTGTCTGCCGCTATGTGTAACGAGGGCACGCTGTCTGCCGTTATGTATAAAAAGTGCACGCTGTCTGCCATTATGTGTAAAAAGGGGAATCTGTTCGCTGTAAGGTGTAAAAGGGTCTCTACCTGGTGTAGTGGTGCTACTGTGCGGCGTAATTTGAAAAATAGAGACTACTGTGCACCGTTTTATGAATTGGTATTATTTAGTGGACACACCCCTTCCCCACGAAGCCACACCACTATGTATTTTTGCGCGCGCCTACGGCGCGCACTGCCCATGGGGTGGACTTGGATGGGATTGGGGGGGGCCAAAGCATTTTGTCGCACCTGGGCCCACCGCTTGCTTGTTCCGCCACTGGCAAGGGGGGTGCAAATGGTGTAAGGAGCCACCTCTTCCCGTCCAGTGTTGGGAAGGTCAGGTATCGCACCCGACGACACATTTGGACTCTCCTTGGGCATTTGTGATTTAGAACTCACAATTCTTTGCTGTGCTTTTGCCAGCTTAACTCTTTTCATTTTTCTAGCGGGAGGATGAGTGTTCTATCGACATGTGAAGCTGAACCACTAGTCATGAGGAACACAGGAGAGGGCCTTAGCCGTTCCTTGCCACTCCGTGTCGTAAATGGCATATTGTCAAGTTTACGCTTCTCCTCAGATGATTTTAACTTAGATGTTTGGGTCATTTCACTGAACTTTTGTTTTTTTGGATTTTACATGCTCTCTACTATGACATTGGGCATCGGCCTTGGCAGACGACGTTGATGGCATTTCATCGTCTCGGCCATGACTAGTGGCAGCAGCTTCAGCACTAGGTGGAAGTGGATCTTAATCTTTCCATATTTTACCCTCCACATTTTTGTTCTCCATTTTTGAATGTGTGGAATTATATGCCAGTAATATATCTGGAATTAGACTGCAGTAATGTCTGCATGACCTATGCACAGTGACAGGACACTACCACAGCACCGTACAGCAGCAAGATGCAGCACAAGACACTGAGCACTGATGTTACTACTGAGCAGTGATACTGAGCACTGATGATACTACTGAGAACTGACACCAAGCAGCACGATGCAGCACAAGACACTGTACTAGTATTAGTAATGTAGTATTACTGAGCACCACGATGCAGCACAAGACAATGAGCAGTGATACTGAGCACTGATGATACTACTGAGAACTGACACTGAGCAGCACGATGCAGCACAAGACACTGTACTAGTATTAGTGAGCAGCACAAAAGCACTCTGGAATTGTATCACACACACACCCCCATCCCCCAGATACCACTGTGACTGGAATGATGATGACCGATGCAAAGTCACAGGACACTACTACCACAGCACCCTACAGCAGCAAGATGCAGCACAAGAGAGACACTGTACTAGTATGACTGAGCAGCAATGAGCACTGATACTGAGCACTGATACTGAGAACTGACACTGAGAGAATGTAGCCGCGTCCTCTCTGTACTTTCTACAATGCCTGAGTGAAAATGGCGGCGACGCGCGGCTCTTTATATGGAATCCGCGAGAATCCGACAGCGGGATGATGACGTTTTGCCTCGTTCGGGTTTTCAGAGTCAGGCGGAAATAACCGAGCTGGGCTCGGAACCGTGTTTGACACGTGGAGTTCGGGGGGGTTCGGTTCTCGGCGAACCAAACCCGCTCATCTCTAGTTTTTATTAAAAAAAAAAAAAAAGTGCAGTTAGAAATTTTTTATTTTTTTGCAAAATATTAATAAAGTAGAATGCATAGTTAGTAATACACAGTGACTCCATCAGATCTCATCCTATGCAAACTGCCAAGGTAAAAGGAGCCTACGTAGGGAGAGGGGAAAAGGGATAACTATTTCTGAGTGATATCAACATTCGTAACACAGAAATGTAATTATATAGTATTTATGTCAAAGTTGTGATAACCTAAAACTTGGTCCTAATTGTCCTTGTTATTTCACTTGTTTATACATTTAGAAATGAAATATTTATATATTTCATACAATTACCACCTCCTGTAACAGTAAACCAGGACACAGTTGGAGCATTCACAGGGACCAACGTTTAGCACACAACATTTCACAGAGATGCACAATTCTTGATGTGCCATCCTACAGGCATAGCAGAGTCCAAAGATTTGGCCATTTGTAAGGAGTGGGTGATAACGCTGTACACATGGGTCAGTACAGACTGATACGCAACAGATACAAAACACTGTCCAGTAGTGTACAGCTCAGCATGACCTGCACTGAGAGTTTAACCCTTTGAGGAACTCTGATGATGCAAAGAGGATTTATTATTAGCGTATAAACCACAATTATGATACATCCTAAATAAGTGTCACACATGCAGAACACTGCATGCCTTATGGAATATGAAACAAAAAGGGCTCCTAAATAGAAAGTTTCAGCATATGTAAAATTACAAGCACTGTCCATAGTTTTAGAATGTAATTCATTTGCCCTCATATTTTATCTACAGTATCACAGTATCCCTTACAAAAGAAACATAAGATCAGATGTGTGGCAGGTTTACATCTCATTCAGGTATATTAAAATGGTAATTTCAGTTTCTTTTTCATACAAATGCAATTTTCACCCTCTTGCACTGATCCCCCGACCCCCCCCCACACACACACACACACACACACACACACATCTAGCCTTTTTTTGCACCTACGCTGTTATATCCTCATAGGAAAACATGTTAAGCTCTATTTCAGTTCTATTCACATAATATTTGCATCTGCATGCATATGCATTCAGTGCATGTCTGTCCTAAGTGAAAACTTGCATTGCAGTACATGTACCTCAGCCCTGCTTTGAACACTGTACGTCTTACCTTCTCCTAATACATGAGCTGTATGCACACCTCTTTACAGACAATACAGACATTCACATTTTCGGACATACACTTTGTACACAGAGTGTGCACCACAGTAATGAGTGTATGCAGCAGTACAATGGGGATATTGTCACTGCCCAGGGCTGGGCTGGTGCTTTCAAATGCTAGTCTATCTATGAAGCTCACATGCACAGTCAGCACCCATTCACTGCTTTCTGCAACAGCTTCAGACAATACAATTACTATACATGTATATTCAACTCTTACCACACATATAAACATCAGAGTATACAGATGTGTAGCCATCTAGCCTCAAAATTCTATGCTGTGCGAGATACCTCCAGGTTCCGAGCAACTCTGCAAACGCCAGGCATCTTTTTTTGTGCTGCAAACGTATCTTAGTCGCAACACTAGGACGCACAAAAAGTGTGTGCCGGTTAACTTGATATACAGTATGACACTTAGATATTGTGTGTGACTGAGTCTGTATACGGAGCAAAACGAACTTGTATTGGTAAAAAGCTGCAACTGTTACATTGTAGCACTTTGTGTACAGATTCAAAGACTCAGTCGCACACAGATATACAAGTGTATACCTACCAACTGTCTCCATTTTCACAGGAAAGTGCTATTTTTGGGGACCTGTCCCGCCTGCGGGCCACAGGGTGGTGGTGGGGTGCTGGGGGGGAATACCTATAGAATTTAGGCATACCTGCTTAGCAGAGCAGTGTTGAATAGATGCTGTGCGCATAGCTTCTATTCATGGGAAACAGAGGTGCTGGGGGCATGGCCAGCAGCTCACTGATCAACTTGGCATTCCCCTAAAATGACGAAAATAGGAAGCGTGGCTCATGATTACTGCATTTCATAAAACCACACTCCCTTTTGCAGAGCCCATGCCCCCTTTCCGGGCTTCACCATGCACAGAATTCCTGAGTTCATAATCGTGGATGTTGGGAGGAATGCAAGTGTCATATCAAATTAATCAGCACAGTCTCTTTGTGCGTCCAAGTCACATTGCGTTACTACTAGGACACATTTGCGGCAACAAAAGAAAAAAAAATGAAGTCCAATGCTAGAAGATACTCACACGACCTGGTGTGCCAAGAAGGGCTATTTAACATGACTGCAACAAAAATGTATAAGGACACATCTGCATACCTCCGAACTTGTGGAGCAATAGAATTGGGACCTCTGCGCACCAGTGCTGGAAAAAGGGTGTGGACTCAATAAAGGGGGTTTGGCTTAATGGAATTATGTGATTTCAAGCCACGCCTCTTGTTTTCATCATTGTGGGGGCATGCCCAGTGCTCTATGAGCTGCTGGCATGCCGCCAGTGCCCCCTGAATAGACTATTCACCGCTGCTCTGCTAACAGAGCAGCGAGTAACAGGAGTCGCTAAACTGCCCCCCCTCTGTCGCGTGACACTGCTGCTGGCAGATGGGACAACTACAAAACGGGACTGTCCCGTGAAAATTAGGATGGTTGGGAGGTATGCATCTGTAACTTAGCTGCACATGCCTTTTCACTTCCAGAATAAATCTCACATTTTAAGGATTTGTCCCTGTAAATTTTGACCATGGGAAAGTCCCTTTCAGTTCTAACCAACTGCTCAGTAAAGAGCCTCTTATTCTGTTTATTTAATGAAATTCTAACTATTCTTATGTTTTGAAGTTAGTAGCAAAACATCCCCTAAAATGTTGACAGCAGGACATATAATGCGGGTATACCTCTGACCTCATCCTAGTACAAAGACATAATGACAGGACCCCCACCCCACGCACACACGGGTTCAGTATGATTTACCAACGGTTGGGATGCCAGTATACGGACTACGGCATCCTGCCCGTCAGCATGCCGCCAGCGGGCGAGCACAGAGAGTCCACTTGCGGGCTCAGTGTGCTTGCCACAGGTTCTATTCCCACACGATGGGTGTCGTAGACACCCACGAGTAAGAAAAGCCCCTGTGAGCCAGGATTCCAGCTGTTGGTATTGTCAGCAGCCGGGATTCCGGCGTCGGTACCCTGACCACAGAGATCCCGATTGCCAGCATTTAACTGCATCCCCCCCCCCCACACACACACACACATACATACACACACACACACACACACTTCCATCTAATACGCAGACATCAGAATAGTTATGGGCAGAGCAATGACACAGTGGATGGCATTACTGCTTCACAGCACCACAGTCATGAGTTCAAATCCTGATCAAGTCTATTTCCTCCTACACTCCAAAAACATACTGGTAGGGTTCTGACAAAGTGAACCCTAGTGTGCATGTGTGTGTGCATACTAGTGTGTTAGGAAATGTAGCCTGTAGGCTCCAATGGCACAGAGACTGATATGAGTGGCAAATAGTGTATTCTCTGCACAGCACTGAGTCAATTGTTGGCACTATATAATATTTACATAATAATAATAATAATAATAATAATAAAATTTATAATAATAACCTCTGATGTCCTATGTCTGTCCTAAAATGCAGACAACCAAATGCACATACCTGACCGCCTCCTAATAAACAGACACAAATAAAAAGAGCATGTACAGTACCTCTTTCTGTTGTCTCCTTACACTTGTGTATCAGAATAGTCCTATAATACAGATACCACAGTAGATGCTCCTAGCCTGCGTCTAGTCCTCTTCTCTTAATATACTGTCCTCAGAACACTAACATTTAGACCTTAACATTAACAAATAACTGTCACCCAAACGCTGTGACTAGCGTCACTCAACAACCGTATTCTCTACAATTTGTTATTTTTACACGTGCACTAAAATCAAATACTTTGGCATTCATTTTTCAGGCTGTCGGGATCCCGGCTATCAGTATACCGACGCCGGAAACCCGACACCTGGTGAAATACCACCGGAATCCCCACTCGGGTGGAGGTCCATGCCACGACCCAAGGAATATTACCCTGTTGAGACCACCAGGCCTGAAGCGTGACAAGTGCAGCGAGCCCCCGAGGGGACACGCTGCGCTCGCCACCAGTATTCCAGATGTCGGTATCCCGGCATCGGTCTCCTGACCGTCGGGATCCCACCAGCTGGCATATATACTGAATCCAAGTAAATGTTCCTGTAGAATACTACTGTGTACTGTAAACTGTGCAGCATACTATAATCTGGACAGTGCTTAACGTTCTTGCAGAACCCCTTGATGAACGCCGTTGCAAAGGTAGACATTGATACAAAATAAAGTGAACACTTGACAGAAAGTAAGTGTGTGCGTGTGTGCGTGTGTGTGTGTGTGTGTGTGTGTGTGTGTGTGTGTGTGTGTGTGTGTGTGTGTGTGCGTGTGTGTAAATCTAATTACTTTATATTTGCCAGAAAAAAGCTCTCTCACATGCTCTAAAACACAAATATTACTTAACTGACCCTAAAAAGCAAAACATAAACTGAAAATAAGAAAATATTATTATGAAATTGCTTCAGTAGTTACCAGTCCGAGAGGGGATAAAAGTGTCTAGAAAGTAGGACTTGGGGTCTTGGTATCCTGGTTACAGGAAATAATGAGGTAACTTCCATCTGTTTGGATTGGAACAGTTTGGACAAGACGATGGCAGCCCTGTAATCCTAGCCTCTGTTTGGAAGGCTTGTAGGTCAGAGGAAGCAGCATGCTCAGATTTTAAGAGTGACAGAGAATCCATTCCAAAACGTAGCAGGCATTGTAAACCAGACTGGTGTGATCAACTCATCTAATTTATCCACTGTGAATTTTTGTTCCTGCATTAAAAGTCCACGTTAAACAACCGAGCAATGAAGAACTTTATTGGAAAGTCTTTTCAACCCCTTTCTCTCTCCTCAGCTCCTGTTCAGACCTACACTGAACTTACCATACTGGTTTTACAGCCTCTTCATTTCAGGCAATCCTTTCGCTAAACCTACATGCCAGAGGGCGGGGGTTCAAAAAGGGTAAGCTTTTTTAGATCCACGTCGAAGAAACATGTGTAGGATAGGGAAGATCATAGGGAACAAGTTTCCCCAATATCGCAATAAATTTCCTAACCGGCTTATGTGATTAAGAGAAGAAATGTATTGCCCATTTCCCAGGCTATGTAACATTCCAGAGCTACTGTAGTCACTCAAAAGATGACAAAGTAATTAAAGGTAGTAGTAAAGGTTAAAGTTTGCTGCTGTCAGGCAGTCAGTGGTCTCAATCTCTCAATAATACCAAATTGAGCTATTATTTTAGCAAGAAATGAAGAGAAAGTGACAGAATGCATTACTAAAGAGTGTGCAAATTCTAGAATGTTGTTAAAAAAAAAGACATTAATCTGTCATACAAATGTCATAGTCAAGTAAGCAATCATTTTCTAGAGGCAGAGAAATAAATAATAGGAATCCTACCATTAAGCAACTTAGCAATAGCACAAAATAGAGTGAAAATATAAAAGATTTCCAGCCAAATTAATGAATTATTAGGATAATAACCACTCCCCCTATTAGCTAGACCAAAGCAATGGTTCTCTCCAGTTGTGACATCATTCTAGCTCTCTGGATCACCCAATACCCAATTTGAATAATGATGCCTCTGACAGATTACGGTTTAGATGTGTCATGAGTACTGACTGCACCAGATACTACAATTATTGCTTACTCTTCCATATTACTCAGCCTCCTTCCCAGTATAACGATTTCTGCTAAATACCTGTACCACCAGTATCAATATTAAAACATTTTTGTATCATGGCATATTTGAGTTACTTCCTTGAACCTACTGTCATATTAAATCTAAACTCCTTTCACTGGGGCTCTCCAATTAATCATCTGGATAGGTGACCTCTAATTTAAATGTACTCAAGTCATCTGTATCCTTGGAAAAGCCTGTAAACATAAAAAACAAGTTGGTTTCACAAGCTTTTTTTTTTTTTTTTTTTTTTTTTTCAAAGTGTCCTCCATACTTACAGGAATTTGGCATCTTAACAAAATGAGGAGTAAAGCAAGAGGACAAATGTTTGTAAAGAATACACAGGAACTAGCCAGAGAAAGCAGTGTGGTAATAGAGGAGTGCTTTACTACGTAGACTGTAGTGTTCCTGTTCTCCACGGAGGCTTCCAAGATTGCTACTGAGCATGTGCAGGGGCCATCTTTTCTTTACGGTGTTGAGTGACATGGTGTGAGACAAACATCTCCTGCTTAGCTCCTATGTGAAACCTGGTTATTACAGAGTATAAAGCTATTATACCTACACTGCTACCTATTTATAACATACACTCACCGGCTTGTTGAGTTGTATGAAACCCCACTCAAATCCATCGCCAGCGTACAGATAATAGTGAGTATGGCCAGTGCTGTTTCTAGCGGCGGGCACATGAGGCGCCCGCCGTGACACCTGCTGCCTGCTAACCGACTCCTCACCCATAGTACTCTGCCTGCTGGGCGGAGTTTCGTGAAATGACACAGTTGCATCATGGCGTCACAACGCAACTGCGTCATTTTGTGAAACTCCGCCCAGCGAGCGGATTATTATGGGGTGGGAGGATGGAGAGCGGATCTGGTAATAGGAGACACTGGGAGCCGCTGGCGCCCGCCGCCAACGAGCACTGAATCCCTGGCAACTAGCATTACATACCCCTGGCAACGAGCATGACACCCAGAGAACGAAACCCCTGGCAAGAAGCATTACACCCCTAGTAACGAGCATGAAACCCAGAACATAAAAATCCTTGGCAACGAGCATGACACCTAGAGCACAAAACCCTTTAGCAAAAAGCATTACACCCCTGGCAATGAGCATGACACTGAGCATGACAACCAGAACATGAAATCCTGGAAACGAGCATTACACCCCTGGCAATGAGCAGGTAATTTAAAATAAGAATTTACTTACCGATAATTCTATTTCTCGGAGTCCGTAGTGGATGCTGGGGTTCCTGAAAGGACCATGGGGAATAGCGGCTCCGCAGGAGACAGGGCACAAAAGTAAAGCTTTCCGATCAGGTGGTGTGCACTGGCTCCTCCCCCTATGACCCTCCTCCAAGCCAGTTAGGTACTGTGCCCGGACGAGCGTACACAATAAGGGAGGAATTTTGAATCCCGGGTAAGACTCATACCAGCCACACCAATCACACCGTACAACTTGTGATCTAAACCCAGTTAACAGTATGATAACAGCGGAGCCTCTGAAAGGATGGCTCACAACAATAATAACCCGATTTTTGTAACTATGTACAAGTATTGCAGATAATCCGCACTTGGGATGGGCGCCCAGCATCCACTACGGACTCCGAGAAATAGAATTATCGGTAAGTAAATTCTTATTTTCTCTATCGTCCTAGTGGATGCTGGGGTTCCTGAAAGGACCATGGGGATTATACCAAAGCTCCCAAACGGGCGGGAGAGTGCGGATGACTCTGCAGCACCGAATGAGAGAACTCCAGGTCCTCCTTAGCCAGGGTATCAAATTTGTAGAATTTAGCAAACGTGTTTGCCCCTGACCAAGTAGCTGCTCGGCAAAGTTGTAAAGCCGAGACCCCTCGGGCAGCCGCCCAAGATGAGCCCACCTTCCTTGTGGAATGGGCAGTTACATATTTTGGCTGTGGCAGGCCTGCCACAGAATGTGCAAGCTGAATTGTATTACACATCCAACTAGCAATAGTCTGCTTAGAAGCAAGAGCACCCAGTTTGTTGGGTGCATACAGGATAACAGCAAGTCAGTTTTCCTGACTCCAGCCGTCCTGGAACATATTTTCAGGGCCCTGACAACATCTAGCAACTTGGAGTCCTCCAAGTCCCTAGTAGGTGCAAGGCACCACAATAAGCTGGTTCAGGTGAAACACTGACACCACCTTAGGGAGAGAACTGGGGACGAGTCCGCAGCTCTGCCCTGTCCGAATGGACAAACAGATATGGGCTTTTTTGAGAAAAAACCACCAATTTGACACTCGCCTGGTCCAGGCCAGGGCCAAGAGCATGGTCACTGTTCATGTGAGATGCTTCAAATCCACAGATTTGACTGGTTTTAAACCAATGTGATTTGAGGAATCCCAGAACTACGTTGAGATCCCACAGTGCCACTGGAGGCACAAAAGGGGGTTGTATATGCAATACTCCCTTGACAAAACTTCTGGACTTCAGGAACTGAAGCCAATTCTTTCTGGAAGAAAATCGACAGGGCCGAAATTTGAACCTTAATGGACCCCAATCTGAGGCCCATAGACACTCCTGTTTGCAGGAAATGCAGGAAACGACCGAGTTGAAATTTCCTTGTGGGGCCTTCCTGGCCTCACACCACGCAACATATTTTCGCCATATGTGGTGATAATGTTGTGCGGTCACCTCCTTTCTGGCTTTGACCAGGGTAGGAATGACCTCTTCCGGAATGCCTTTTTCCTTTAGGATCCGGCTTTCCACCGCCATGCCGACAAACGCAGCTGCGGTAAGTCTTGGAACAGACATGGTACTTGCTGAAG
Source organism: Pseudophryne corroboree (assembly GCF_028390025.1). NCBI lineage: Eukaryota > Metazoa > Chordata > Amphibia > Anura > Myobatrachidae > Pseudophryne > Pseudophryne corroboree. The sequence continues at coordinate 422,801,954 of NC_086446.1, read as the reverse complement.
CAAGTCCCTTCTTAGCGGCAGAGGCCATAAGACCTCTGTAAGCATCTCTTGAAGTTCCGGGTACCAAGTCCTTCTTGGCCAATCCGGAGCCATGAGTATAGTTCTTACTCCTCTACGTCTTATAATTCTCAGCACCTTAGGTATGAGAAGCAGAGGAGGGAACACATACACCGACTGGTACACCCACGGTGTTACCAGAACGTCCACAGCTATTGCCTGAGGGTCTCTTGACCTGGCGCAATACCTGTCCCGTTTTTTGTTCAGACGGGACGCCATCATGTCCACCTTTGGTATTTCCCAACGGTTTACAATCATGTGGAAAAAACTTCCCGATGAAGTTTCCACTCTCCCGGGTGGAGGTCGTGCCTGCTGAGGAAGTCTGCTTCCCAGTTTCCATTCCCGGGATGAAACACTGCTGACAGTGCTATCACATGATTTTCCGCCCAGCGAAAAGTCCTTGCAGTTTTTGCCATTGCCCTCCTGCTTCTTGTGTCGCCCTGTCTGTTTACGTGGGCGACTGCCGTGATGTTTTTCCCCCTGGATCAATACCGGCTGACCTTGAAGCAGAGGTCTTGCTAAGCTTAGAGCATTATAAATTTACCCTTAGCTCCAGTATATTTATGTGGAGAAAAGTCTCCAGACTTGATCACACTCCCTGGAAATTTTTTCCTTGTGTGACTGCTCCCCAGCCCCTCGGGCTGGGCTCCGTGGTCACCAGCATCCAATCCTGAATGCCGAATCTGCGGCCCTCTAGAAGATGAGCACTCTATAACCACCACAGGAGAGACACCCTTGTCCTTGGATATAGGGTTATCCGCTGATGCATCTGAAGATGCGATCCGGACCATTTGTCCAGCAGATCCCACTGAAAAGTTCTTGCGTGAAATCTGCCGAATGGAATTGCTTCGTAGGAAGCCACCATTTTTACCAGGACCCTTGTGCAATGATGCACTGTTTTTAGGAGGTTCCTGACTAGCTCGGATAACTCCCTGGCTTTCTCTTCCGGGAGAAACACCTTTTTCTGGACTGTGTCCAGAATCATCCCTAGGCACAGCAGACGTGTCGTCGGGATCAGCTGCGATTTTGGAATATTTAGAATCCACCCGTGCTGTTGTAGCAGTATCCTAGATAGTGCTACTCCGACCTCCAACTGTTCCCTGGACTATGCCCTTATCAGGAGATCGTCCAAGTAAGGGATAATTAAGACGCCTTTTCTTCGAAGAAGAATCATCATTTCGGCCATTACCTTGGTAAAGACCCGGGGTGCCGTGGACAATCCAAACGGCAGCGTCTGAAACTGATAGTGACAGTTCTGCACCACGAACCTGAGGTACCCTTAGTGAGAAGGGCAAATTTGGGACATAGAGGTAAGCATCCCTGATGTCCCGGGACACTATATAGTCCCCTTCTTCCTGGTTCGTTATCACTGCTCTGAGTGACTCCATCTTGATTTGAACCTTTGTAAGTGTTCAAAAATTTTTTTAGAATAAGTCTCACCTAGCCTTCTGGCTTCAGTACCACAACATAGTGTGGAATAATACCCCTTTTCTTGTAGTAGGAGGGGTAATTTAATTATCACCTGCTGGGAATACAGCTTGTGAATTTTTTTCCATACTGCCTCCTTGTCGGAGGGAGACCTTGGTAAAGCAGACTTCAGGAGCCTGCGAAGGGGAAACGTCTCGACATTCCAATCTGTACCCCCCTGGGATACTACTTGTAGGATCCAGGGGTCCTGTACGGTCTCAGCGCCATGCTGAGAACTTGTCAGAAGCGGTGGAACGCTTCTGTTCCTGGGAATGGGCTGCCTGCTGCAGTCTTCTTCCCTTTCCTCTATCCCTGGGCAGATATGATCTTATAGGGACGAAAGGACTGAGGCTGAAAAGACGGTGTCTTTTTCTGCAGAGATGTGACTTAGGGAAAAAACGGTGGATTTTCCAGCAGTTGCCGTGGCCACCAGGTCCGATGGACCGACCCCAAATAACTCCTCTTCCTTTATACGGCAATACACCTTTGTGCCGTTTGGAATCTGCATCACCTGACCACTGTCGTGTCCATAACATCTTCTGGCAGTTATGGACATCGCATTTACTCTTGATGCCAGAGTGCAAATATCCCTCTGTGCATCTCGCATATATAGAAATGCATCCTTTAAATGCTCTATAGTCAATAAAATACTGTCCCTGTCAAGGGTATCAATATTTTTAGTCAGGGAATCCGACCAAGCCACCCCAGCTCTGCACATCCAGGCTGAGGCGATCGCTGGTCGCAGTATAACACCAGTATGTGTGTATATACTTTTTATGATATTTTCCAGCCTTCTGTCAGCTGGTCCTTGAGGACGGCCCTATCTATAGACGGTACCGCCACTTGTTTTGATAAGCGTGTGAGCGCCTTATCCACCCTAAGGGGTGTTTCCCAACGCGCCCTAACTTCTGGCGGGAAAGGGTATACCGCCCATAATTTTCTATCGGGGGGAACCCACGCATCATCACACACTTTATTTAATTTATCTGATTCAGGAAAAACTATGGTAGTTTTTTCACATCCCACATAATACCCTCTTTTGTGGTACTTGTAGTATCAGAAATATGTAACACCTCCTTCATTGCCTTTAACGTGTGGCCCTAATAAGGAATACGTTTGTTTATTCACCGTCGACACTGGATTCAGTGTCCCTGTCTGTGTCGACCGACTAAAGTAAAAGGGCGTTTTAAAACCCCTGACGGTGTTTTTGAGACGTCTGGACCGGTACTAATTGTTTGTCGGCCGTCTCATGTCGTCAACCGACCTTGCAGCGTGTTGACATTATCACGTAATTCCCTAAATAAGCCATCCATTCCGGTGTCGACTCCCTAGAGAGTGACATCACCATTACAGGCAATTGCTCCGCCTCCTCACCAACATCGTCCTCCTACATGTCGACACACACGTACCGACACACAGCACACACACAGGGAATGCTCTGATAGAGGACAGGACCCACTAGCCCTTTGGAGAGACAGAGGGAGAGTTTGCCAGCACACACCAAAAACGCTATAATTATATAGGGACAACCTTATATAAGTGTTTTCCCTTATAGCATCTTTTTTATATATTTCTAACGCCAAATTAGTGCCCCCCCTCTCTGTTTTAACCCTGTTTCTGTAGTGCAGTGCAGGGGAGAGCCTGGGAGCCTTCCCTCCAGCCTTTCTGTGAGGGAAAATGGCGCTGTGTGCTGAGGAGATAGGCCCCGCCCCTTTATCGGCGGCCTCGTCTCCCGCTCTTAACGGATTCTGGCAGGGGTTAAATATCTCCATATAGCCTCCGGAGGCTATATGTGAGGTATTTTTAGCCAAAATAGGTATTCATTTGCCTCCCAGGGCGCCCCCCTCCCAGCGCCCTGCACCCTCAGTGACTGCCGTGTGAAGTGTGCTGAGAGGAAAATGGCGCACAGCTGCAGTGCTGTGCGCTACCTTTAGAAGACTGAGGAGTCTTCTGCCGCCGATTCTGGACCTCTTCTTACTTCAGCATCTGCAAGGGGGCCGGCGGCAAGGCTCCGGTGACCATCCAGGCTGTACCTGTGATCGTCCCTCTGGAGCTGATGTCCAGTAGCCAAGAAGCCAATCCATCCTGCACGCAGGTGAGTTCACTTCTCCCCTAAGTCCCTCGTTGCAGTGATCCTGTTGCCAGCAGGACTCACTGTAAAATAAAAAACCTAAGCTAAACTTTTCTAAGCAGCTCTTTAGGAGAGCCACCTAGTTTGCACCCTTCTCGGCCGGGCACAAAAATCTAACTGGCTTGGAGGAGGGTCATAGGGGGAGGAGCCAGTGCACACCACCTGATCGGAAAGCTTTACTTTTGTGCCCTGTCTCCTGCGGAGCCGCTATTCCCCATGGTCCTTTCAGGAACCCCAGCATCCACTAGGACGATAGAGAAAAGTAATTAGAAGCCTTACTGTGGGGCATAACGTATCATTGGGCATTGCGGTGTGTGGCATAGAATGGGGCATTACTATGTGGGGCTTAATATGCTGAAATGTTTTTCTTTCCTATGGTGGCTGAGGTTTGTTGGTGCACGGTCAAAAACTGGGGTGTAAGGTAGTCTTTTCCTGTGGCCACGCCCATTTTAAGCGAGACTAAGGCCATTCTAGAGAGAGCACACACCCTCGACAGAGGCACGCACAAAAATTTTCTTTCATGTCTATGGGGGGATAATTACTTATCGTTCTACAGTATGCTTTTTGCTATGTAAACATTCTTCACATTATTAAGCAGGAAAGCAGACCTTTTTATTTATAAATCTGGTTATTAGACTATACGCAACATATGCAGTATCAGGAATGAAGATATTTGTTTACATATTTCAATATGGCCAGGGTCATCTTAACATATTGGCACACTGGGCGGCTGCACAGGGCCCCATGATTCTAGGGGCCTTCAACAGGGCCAGACTGGGCCAGGGGTAAGAGGAGAAGCATATGCCCCCTGTGCTGGCGCCTCTGGAGCTTCTTGGGAGGCAGGTGGAGTAGGCTGCCCAGCAGAGGCGTAACTAAGGCAGGGCGAGTGGGGCACGTGCCCTGGGCGTCTTGGCAGGCCCAGCAGAGGGGGGCGCCGCCGGCGGCCAGGGCATCATGCCCACTCGCCCCGTCACGCTGCAATTTGAGGGGAGGATAGCGCAGCGTCTCTCCTGCCCCTCAATGTCCTCGCTGCCAGCAGCGCTGCGTGTGTTTCCGATCTCCGGCGGTGTTAGCCAATCAGAGCCTGCGGACCGGCTCCTGATTGGCTGCTGGTCCGCGAGCTCTGATTGGCTAACAAACTGGCGCCACATAGCCGCCGCCGGAGCGTTGAGGGGCAGGAGAGGCGCTCTCCTCCCCTCACATAGCAGAGGGAAGGAAGCGGTGAGTGACGGAGAGAGGGGGGCTTGGTGGTCTTATATCTGGCACTGCGGGGGCAAGTATCTGGCACTGTGAGGCATGTATGGCACTGTGGGGCATGTAACTGGCACTGTGGGGCATGTATGGCACTGTGGGGCATGTATCTGGCACTGTGGGGCATGTAACTGGCACTGTGGGGCATTGTATCTGGCACTGTGGGGCATTGTATCTGGCACTGTGGGGCATTGTATCTGGCACTGTGGGCATTGTAACTGGCACTGTGTGGCATGCATCTGGCACTGTGGGGCGCTGTATCTGGCACTGTGGGGCGCTGTATCTTGCACTTTGGATCTGACACTATGGGGCACTGTGTATCTGGCACTGTAGGGCAATTGTGTATCTGGCACTGTGTAAAAAGGGGACTCTGCATGCGTACTGTGCAAAAATTGAATGAAGGTGTGCTGAGACGACACAAGGGGTAGGTGATAGTGTGCTGAGAGGCGACACAGGGGGTAGGTGATAGTCATGTTGGCACGCCCCATTTTTAGTGACCACACCCCTTCTGGAGTGTGGCCACACCCCTTCTGGAGCGTGGCCATGCCCATTTTTTCACCCATACTTGTTTTTGTGTGTGTGGTTTTTTTTTGTGGGGGGCGGGGCGCCACTCTTCATCTTGCCCTGGGCTCCGAAAAACCCTAGTTACGCCTCTGCTGTCCAGCCACGATGATTGTGAATTACACACAATCAGAGCAGCCAGGCACCATTCTCTACTTGACTCCCAGCCTGCAGCCAGACAGTGAATGCTGATTGATGGATGGTTGTAGCTAACCACCAATCAGAGTGCTGACAGACATTTATGGTATGGAAGCATGTGAAGAGACGCACAGGACTGCAGGAGGGCGTTATTTATTTAATTGTATTTTTTTTATTTATTCCAGTAAATTGGTGGTTAGGCCACAGTACATTTCTTTGCCAGGGCATACAATGCTGTTAAGTAGGCCCTAAATATGGCTATTCCCAGACTGTATTCTCATGGGCAGGGCCCTTCACACTCTTGGTTGCACTATTCTGGTCTGCAGGGCACATCCACTCAGTCAGTGCCTCTAATCCAATCGGTCTCCACTTTGAGGTCACTGGGTCACTGACTGGTATTGTTATTACTCAGTTGCATAGAAATATCAGTTTGATTATTTGTTTCCCCTTTACGATCTGAATAAATTGTATTATTTGTGTGTTTGTAATTTCCCTGCTACAGATACTTTTGGTGCCATATACATAAATAAATAAATAAATAAATAAATAAATATTATATAAACCGTAAATCCATTAAGGGATCATTCAGTACACCTCGCGGGTACTAAAAAGACTGAGAATAGAACAAAAATGCTACTTATTTATTCAACAAATTTAAACACAATGGCAAAAATCTCATACATCTTGCCTTAATAAGCCATGCAGCAGGAAATGCCTGGCGTAAGTGAGCTAAAAGGTAACATGCAACTCCTTTAGTGCGGTGCATATTTTATTGCAAAAAATACGTCTTACATTGCAATGCGAATAAGACGCACAAGCACATACTGTTGCTTAAAATGTTGCTGTGTGCGTCTGCATATACATACAAAAGAATATGTTTCAGTGTTTTCTAGGAAAACCCCCTAGGTTTTTTGCCAGGAAAACACTGGAGGTGATTCAGATCTAATCGCTGATATGCATGACTGCGCATGCGTATACACCGCAATGTGCACGCGTGTCGCCAAACAACAACAGGCATCGCCGGACAGCGTCAAGTTAGTGTGAAAAATCCAACTACATGGGCACTCGCAAGTCGATTGACAGGAAGAGGCCGTTTCTGGGTGGCAACTGACAGTTTACTGGAAGTGTCAGGGAAAACGCTGGCGTTCCCAAGCTTTTTCAGGGAGGGTGTCTGACGTCAGCTCCGGCCCCGATCAGCCTGTTCTCGTCGCACTATAGGAGTAAGTCCTGGGGTGCGCACAGACTGCACACACTGGATTTTTGAAGCACGGCGTACAGATGCAATCGCACACTTGCACGGGGCGAATTTACACTCCCCTTGGGTGGCGACTATGTAGTCATATGCAAGTGAACTTTTAAGAATATGTTGGATATAGAGACATAGGGATGGCAACCCTATTATTACCCCCACTGTAACATAGCATTTCGTATGCAAATACAGCTGCGGTTGCACACAGAATATAGGCATGCCATATATCATTTTAATGAGCATAGATGTATGTGGACACATCTGTACAGATGAGTACTTGCCGATTCTTGCCATGGCAACCATGGGTCATTTGCTACGACTAGCATGCCTGCGGCATAGGATTGCACAGGTGCGTACACTCCCGTGAACAGGTTACACACAGGCGTGGTTAGTTGCAAATGTGACTTATATGCACGTGCAACCCGTTAGTGGGTAAGCAGAGGGAGGCCACATCTGTATAGGACCCGTAACTGATGTTAGTCAGACTGAAAATGCACCTGTTTTCTAAATCGCCAAAACTCAAATATTATTTTTTTATGGTGTACTCTCTTATGACGGTAAACATGTATACTTAATTTGTATAAATAAATATCAAATGAAAATGCTATAGGCCCTACACACTGGGCGATCTGACTGAAAGATATGAATGATCTTGTTCATTAATGAACGAGATACCGGTCATATCTTTCAGTGTGGAGGCACCAGCGATGAACGATGCGCGGCCCCGCGCTCGTTCATCGCTGCTGCCCCGTCACCTGTGCATGCAGGCCAAGATGGATGATCTCGTCCATATTTGCCTGCACTTCTATGGAGCCGGGTGACGGGGGAGTGAAGAAACTTCACTCCCCCCGTCACTGCCCCCTGCCACCGGTTCGCCCATCGCCCGTATCCGCCGTTGGGCAGCTCGGCGGCGGATCGCTCAATGTGTAGCGCCCTAAGACAATGTTACTTCGTTATTTAGTGTATACTTTCCTTTCTTACACATGCTTTAAACTTTTACTTTGAGTTACAGTTAGCAAGTGGAAGTAAACTTTAGGATCCAGATACAGCCTGTTGAGTAACAATGTCCTACAAACAGCTGCGATTGTGTGAGCTGAACCGATGTAAATGAGAATATAACCAGAGTCATCACAGTAATATGATGCTCCAAGATGTCGTCACTGGTTCCTATGGGCAGAGCCGGCCCTAACCAATATGATGCCCTAGGCAAGATTTTGGCTGGTGCCCCCTAGCACCACCGCTGGTTCCGCCTCTGACCTTGAACCTCTTTCCCAGCACCATCACCCCTCATCCATAGCAGTCCTTATTTTGGTGTTTGTACCCCCTATATTTTAAATAGGAACAGTTCGCACATTTGGCGCACAGCCCAAAAAGGGGTGTGTTTTTGCTGGCAAGGGGCATGGCCACACAATAGTAACCCCAATTACGCCACACAGTTCTGCAACTTTATTCACATTTGATCATGTGATAGTGTCCATAATTCATATTACATCCCACAGTAGTATCACTTTACCTTATAAACGTTACTCCTCACAATAGATCTCCTTATTCACATTACATCACACTGAATTGCTCCTTATTCACATTACACCACACCCTATTGCTCTTTATGTATTCACATTAGACAACACAGTAGTGCCCTTTCTATATGCAACGCCACATAGTAGAGCACCTTATACACATAATGCCACACAGTAATGCCCCTTACACATATGAGACACATTATTAATGTCCTTATAAACATAATGCACCTTACACATTATGACAACCTTTATTAATGCCCTTTTACACATAATGTCCCTTACACATATGCTGCACATTATTGATGCCCTTATACACATAATGACACACATAGTGACCCCTACACATTTGTGCACATTATTAGTTCCCCTATACACATAATGACACACATACAGTAGTACCCTGTTACACATATGCCACACATTATTAATGCCCTTATACACATGATACACATAGTGCCCCTTACACATATTCCGAACACCACTGCACAACCAACCCACTCACATGCACACAGCACTCACACTGCCACTAACACTCGGGCACTTTTTTTATGAAAATACATCTTATTTGCATTGCTATGTGGCTAGGATGCACAAGCAGCTTCTGCTGATTAAAATGATATGCAGCATGCCTATAAGCTGTGTGAGACTGCGGCTGTATCTGCATATGAAATGCTACACACAGAATATAGGCATGCCGCATATCATTTTAATCAGTAGAAGCTGCTGATGCCCCTAGACATATCAAATGCCCTAGGCAATTGCCTAGTTTGCCTATGCCTATGGCCGGCTCTGCCTATGGGATTCACATGTACGTAGATTACAGATGACCTTGAAATGGAAGTTTACCTACATGATAAACTGTCCATGATTATATCACCCATCAATAGAAACACATAAAAATGCTTTTGATGAGCCCCTTTGAACCTCTAATTCCCATTTCATGTACAATACATTCACAGTCTGTATTTACATCACAGAGAATACTATGGCATAACATAACCAACTAACCGGAATCTCACTACAATACATAAATGTTTGACTGATACACACACAACTATTTTCCACCAGGGAACATTTGTATAAGTTCATTAAACAAGCATGCTGTAATATGCACATCATCTTGACCCACATACTCAGTGTAACGTCACAGTTAGCCATAGTACACACACATACATACTTGTACCTATATATAGCTGCGCTTCAGGGCTAGGCCCGTAATTAGCTGCAATACTGAACCGGCATCAGTGTGACAGTAAGATCCTTATGTAACAAATATCCCAAACTGTCCGCAAACTCAGAGAAAAGGTGTGGCTCCAGTAGACAAAACAAAATATCTTGGCCAATAAGTTTCTGCCTTGATTTCTTGGGGGTGAGGGGGGGTGGGGGTGGGGTGGGGTGGGGATAGGGGGGCAGACATTTTTCATTTAGCACAAGTTGAAGCAGGCCGTGATAATAAAAAGAAGAAATACACCTTTTTACTCAGTGGAATGTAAGCAGTGAATTTCCAGGAACAGTAAATGCTCACCTTCTCCAACTGCAAGTCCCTGGGGTAGATGTACTAAAGCTTCTAAAACAGACAAGTGCTAGTGATTCATTTTCTAAAATGCAAGAGAAATTATAGCTAGAATCTGATTGGTTGATGTGGGCAACACTACCAGCTTCCGTAAATCTACCTCAGTGTTTATTGCATTGTAAAAATGACACTGGTACAAACATGTCCTGTTTATCTGGCAAAAACAGCTAATTTGGACACTAATTCCAAACTGCGCATGTTCCATGCATATGCACTTTGCAGGAGGCTACAGGTATGGTCAGTTCTATCTGACCGTGAGATGGGCTTTGCTGGTAAGCAAATAGGCAGCTGCAAGACATCTGTTTCATGGGAGTGTAATGGGTGTGTACCCAGACTTCTGTACTATTTTGAGGAATGATGTTGAAACGCCTGATTCTGATGGATTGTTTGTACGCAGCATGGTACAAAAAATTATAACATTTGCAGTTGCAGACATACCTGGTGGTGTGACTACACGTATGAGGCCGTAAGGCTACTCACTTTAGTTTAAGGTGGTAAAACTGTCTGCCACGGTCATCCATGTTCATAATAACGGCTGGTCATCTGCTGTTTCAGTGTCTCAGCCTCTGGTCTAATTTATAACAAAACGCAGCTGCCATTTATACCAAATATACTGTATTTCACGTTAGCTTAGTTATACACGGTCAAGTCACATTATTATGACCACCAGCTAATAGTCAGAGTAACCGCCATGTGCAACACGAACAGCAGCTAGACGGGCTGTGAGCGACCCCACTGTAGCGTGTCCGTCGGCCATCACGTACTTTTGCAGCCAACATTCACCTCTCACATCAATGGAACATGGTGCTCCGCAGTTTCCACATCAGTTATTCACAATGGTGCCATTTGTCCAGTCATGATACACCTTTACCACTCCAACAGTTCAAAAACTGCGCTGTTGCAGAAATACTGCCACCCTTGGCACGAAAGCCGAAAATTATACCTTCTTGCAACTCTGATAAATTGCCCCTTTTACCTATGGCAGCAAAAAGTGATATGTGTGCAGACAGCCTATCGCACACCTTATATACCCACCAAGCCAGTGCACATCACGTGACGTACTTCATGGGCTATGCGCTGCCATTGTCAAATGTAGTAGGTGGTCATAATAATGTGACTTGACCATGTATTAGTAGATATTCTGATAGTTGTACAATTTAATGTCAAATTCCGAATAAAAACAATTTAATCAAAACTGTCCCATCACTTAAAGCATTTACATTCAGGTTTATGCTGATAGCAATATAAAGTGTATTTACTACTGTGTCCTTAGCAGGGATATGGGGGCCTCAGTAAATATAACCATCTTAGCTGTTGTTGCACTATGGCCCTCATTCCGAGTTGATCGCACCAAGCAACTTTTTGCTGCTATTGCGATCATTTAATCTCCGCCTATGGGGGAGTGCATTTTGGCACAGCAGGGCTGCGATCGATTGTGCAGCCCTGCTAAGCTAAAAAAGTTTCACACAAAACAAGACCAGCCCTGGACATACTTACCCTGTGCGATGGGTCCAGCGATGATGGTCACGGCTTTGACGTCAGACATCCGCCCTCTGTTCGCCTGGACACGCCTGCGTTTTTCTTACCACTCTCCTAAAACGGCTTCAAACGGTGAGTTGAAGCCCCGGAACGCCTTCCTGATGTCAATCTTCTTGCGGTCGCCGCTGCGACCGATTTCTTCGCTGTCAGATCGTTGCCCAGCGACGGATGTCGCTGGGCAACGATGCACGTGCACAATGCGTACGCGCATTCCAGACCCAATCGCACTGCTGAGAAGAAGTGCAGCGTGCGATCGGGTCGGAATGAGGGCCAATGTTCTGAACTTGACAAAGTTCTGCTAAAGGGCAATGCTCAGCCATTTTTTAAGTGTCTTAAAAGGTAGTGACAATTTTAATGGTTTACACTTAGCAGTAGTCACCCAGTAACAATATGAGGTATATATACTTAATGGACCAATTCCATAAACCATTTATTATGAGTTACTCACCACACCCATACGAAAATAATCATATTATCCCCTTTGAGACCCTCTAAATCTGTAATGTCTTAAACCCTGACTAAATACAGATATTAAATGCAAAAGAGTCAGGTCATAACGTAAAAAAATTGGTATATAGGGCAGTTATTCCCAAACCTTTTTGAATCACGGCGCACTAGAGTATCAGGATTATTTTCACAGCACCTCTAGGCCAAAATTTCTTATTGAAAACTTTAGAAATTAAGTAAATTGTGTTTATAGGTCATCAGGGCCGTAACTAGGTGTGTGCGGATGGTGCTCAGCACACAGCGCATATGACCTGTGTGCGGAAAACCACCCGCACCTGCAATAACAAGCCTGTGCTACCTAAAGCACCAGACTTCAGAGCATCTAGGGGAGAAAGGCCATTCGCTGCACAGTACCACAGGCGAGGGAAGCGGGCAGAGCCCCAGAGTCGGGGGAAGAGACTCGCCCCATGCGACAGGGGAAGCAGGAGGAATCATACTGTACCTTCAGTGACCTGCTCCTGAAGCTGCCGCCGGGATAGCGCCCCTACCGCCGTGTGAGAGCCGCTGCCTACCGCCGGGAGAGAGCTGCTGCCACTAGGATAGCAGCTGCCACCAGGTGAGAGCTGCTGCCGCCGGGAGGGGTTCAGCTGCCGCCGTGGTATAGCCGCCGCCGCCGCCATGGGAGAGCCGCTGCCACCGGGTGAGAGAGCCACTGCTGGGCTTGAGGTCTGGAGAGCCAGAGGATTGCTCTTGGCTGGCTGGTTAACTGGAGGTGTGTGTGTGTGTGGGGGGGGGGAGAATGTGTAAGGGCATGTGTGGCATAAAGTGTAAGTGGCACAATGTGTGGCTGGATGTGAGTGGGGCATAAAGTGTGGCGTAATGTTTAGGAGCATAATGTGTGGCATTATTTGTAAGTGACAAAATGTGTAAAGGATATAATGTGTGGAATCATGTGTAAGTGCATAATGTGTAAGTGGAATGATGTATAAGGTGCATAATGTTTAAGCGCATAACATGTGTGGCATAATGTGTAAGAGCATCATGTTTGGCATAATGTGTAAGGCCATCATGTGTGGCAAAATGTGTAAGGGCATTATGTATAAGAGGCATTACTATGTGGCATAATGTGTATAAGGGCACTACTAATGTGTGGCATGAAGTGCTATAAGGGTCTATACTGTGTGAAGTACCGTGAAAAAGGGGTACTACTGTGTGACGTAATGTGAATAAAGGGAAGTACTGTATGGTGTAATGTGAATAAGGTTGCACTACTGTGCGGCGTAATTTTAATTGGGGGAACTATGGCGTGTCCATGCCACTTCCCCGCTAGACTATACCACTTTTTGGTGGGGCTCTTGACTTTAGCATGCCCGACCCCTTTTAAAATATTGGGGGGTTGGCGCCAATGCTCTTTCTGGCACAGGGCACCAAAATATCTAGTTACGGCACTGTATGTCATGCTTAGGTTCAGTTATGTGGTGAGGGACAAGATTTGCTTAAGTTTGTTAGAAAATGGGCAAACCATGTGCACTGAGGGTGGGGGGGGCAGATGTAACATGTGCAAATGAGAGTTAGATTTGGGTGGGTTATATAGTTTCTGTGCAGGGTAAATACTGGCTGCTTTATTATTACACTGCAATTATGATTTCCGTTTGAACACACCACACCCAAATCTAACCCTCTCTGCACATGTTATGTCTGTCCCTCTTCCCCCTGCAGTGCACATGGTTTTGCCCATTAGCTAACAAATTTGCTGCTACGATCAGATCTGAATTAGGCCCACAGTTTGAGAACCACTGGTATAAGGGAAAAGCCTATTTCTGACAAAAATACTTTATCAGAGATAGGGCTTTTCATACCAGATTTTTTTTTATTTTTTTTTAAAGGTAATGTACGGATTCCTGTATAGTACCATTTAAAAACATTTCAATTGCATATGAAAGATAATACTTTAAACAAATAGCAAGCATAATAGGATTATGCAAAGTGAATTAAACAGCATACTTACTAATGTGCATATTTGCCAACATCTGCATATTAATTTACACAGCACAAAGAATAAGAATCGTGAGAATCAAATGCTAAGTATAGAGAAACAATCAAACAACTGATCAAATTTGTAAAACTGGGGGATTACAAAAACACATTTATAAAACCTGAGACTGAAAATTCTAAATGTGGTCTCTCCATATTCAAGGCTGGTGTTAAGGAAGAGGAAACATTTGGGCATGAATTGATCATGTTACACATTTAACTGTATTATCTTAAGAAGCAAGATGGGAGACCCAGCTTGGATCCTACCAGCCCAGTACATTTTACGCCATGTGAATACCCAAATCATTCCACATTTACGCTTGCTTGGTCAGGAACAGCATGCTGGATGCTGACGAAAAAGGGGTCATGGTACAAGACTGCATCACATTGTGGGCCTCACCAACTACCCCAAAAAAACCTCCATAATGCAGCACTCATCAATGGCAGATGTGTCAAACACCTGCTCACTGTTATTCTCCTGTGAAGAGAGACAATAAGATGGAAGTCCGATTGTCAAAGGTGAGGTAGTCCACTGCTAGTCCAGCGGTTTCACCAAGTGATTTGACCGCATGTAACTTTGCATAGACTCCCCTGGCAAATACTCTTAAAAACATGTAATGTTCACTTTGCTTGTAAATATAATACTTTTTGCACATCTGGAAACTTTTTGCACACCCCACATAATATATAACTGTGGTTTGTATTTGATTAAAACAGTACTTGGGTTTTGTTTTCATCATAACTGGAGAACACACGGACATATTTTATTTATTTTTTTCGTACTGCAAACACCTTTATTAAACCTCTGCAATCTGATCCAATAGCATTGTATCCAAAACTGAGTCTAAAGGTCCATACACACTTAACGATATAATGAGCGACGTTGCTCATTTTCCCCCTCCTTGAGCGACGTCGCTCATTTTATCGTTAAGTGTGTATGCCGCCAGCGACGACCGATGCGCGGCCCCGCGGGTCGGCAACGATCGTCGCTGTCGGTAGGGCATGCATGAAGGATGTGGACTGTCGTCCACGACCTTCATGCAGGGCTGGCGGGGGCGTGACGTCACTGAGCGATATGAGCGGTCATATCGCTCAGTGCGTACAGGCGGCCGCCGACCGGCCGGCCTGGGGGGGGGGGGGGGAGACGTTAGACGATGTCGCTCACAGAGCGACATCGTCTAATGTGTATGGGCCTTTAATCCTGATTCCGAGTGGGATGCTGATGTAACCGTGTCCGCATGTTTTAGTTGCGACTGCAACAATATGCTGCTGCTAGTATCAGTCCTTCCCCATGGTGTACAAGGATGGCTCTGAATGTGCAAGAACCGGGACAGCCACTTTGAGAGCCTTCAGATGCTGTAATACTACTTGGCGTGTCCTAGACGCTACCATCAGTCATATCTTAAAAACATGCACCAGCCTAAGGTAGGTGCTTATTTTCCATTTGAATATGCTCCAATGTGAGTGGTTAAGCACCTGGGTACGCAACCATTTACGCAGTAACACGCCCATGACACCCCCACAACATGCTAATTTTGAGAGAGTACAACGGATCTTCACTTCACATGCAGAGCACAAATCATGCGGAATTTACCTCAAAAGTGAATGAGTTTTTCAGATAGGTAATCTAACTGAAGTTCTGCTAAAATGTTACATATTGCCATCCCACTCCTTTACATAGAGCTAACTCTCCTCACACATCTGCATTCTCCTCCCAATATATGACGGGATGCAGAGGCGTAACTCTGGGAGGCAACAGAGGCATTTGCCGCCGGGCTCCTGCTCTGAAGGGGGGCACCTCTCCTCTGATTCTGTGACACCATTCAATGAAGTTAATTAATAGCTGCCGCTATCTCTTTAGTGGCCGACTTCCTCACTGGTCTCTGCACCTTACAAGTCACACCCTCTTTATTAAAGATACACGTTTTGCAAGTGTCATACCCAGGATTAGAACCCACGACCTAGTACACTGGAAGCAGAAACCTTACTGATGAAGCTATTTGCTCCTGTATAGGAAATATGAGAATTCTAACTATATGAAGTTACTTCTCTGACAATTAAACGTAACTTCATAAAGTTAGAATTCTCATGTTTCCTATGCAGGAGCAAATAGCTCTATCAGTAAAGTGTCTGACGCCAGTGTAACAGGTCATGTCTTCTAATCCTGGGTATGACTGCTAAGAATTGTGTGATTTAAAATAAAAGACAATGAATTGTGTGTGTGTATATATATATATATATATATATATATATAAATATGGGGGGGCACCAATATTTATCTTGCCTCCGGGCAACTGGGACAAACTTACGCCACTGACGGGATGGCCTTACTCCACTGGCCAGTACAGCTTGCTTACAGGGAAGTAACTCTATTCCTGAGCAGCTCTCCACAGCCGGGGGACAGGCATCGACACCCACCATCAGTAACTACCTCTTACAGACTCTCCCCACTGCATCATGGGGAAAGGGCGTGGTAACTCACCGCCACCACCAGATCCCTAATCCAGCACCTAGAACAATTTAATAAACCAAGCTTTCACATCCGCAGTTTATAGACTGCAAGCTTGTATGGGCGGGCCCTCTCCCCTTTGTCTGCTGTACACTATGTGAATGTATAGAATGCCTGTATTTATGTACTTATGTATATGGCTTTCACTTTTAACCATTGTGGTGTCTTACAAATATTAATAACTAGCTGATGTGCCCAGTTATAACTGGCAAAGGTTTGCTTGGCAGAACATTTTACTCTTTTTTACCCACTTAGGAGTTGAAAAATCCCTGCTTATTAGGTGGTGGCAAATAACGGTCACAGTTTCCAGACCACCAGGCGGATGTTTTGCCACGTAACAAAGCAACCAATTACAATGCCAATATAACTCTGCAAGTCTACAGACCAAGGAAATAATTCAGTAAGGATTGCAATTTCTGCTAAAAAGCAGTTTCTGCAATCAAATAGTTGCTGCTCAGAAACTGATAAAAAACACCCATTGCAGAAATTGCGAAAGCATCGCAATATGCCGTCTGATCGCAAAACCGTACACAATTCCCGGAACATTTAAGATTTTCCTATCTGCGCCAGACAAGGTCCTCCACAATTCTTGCGACACAAGAGGCTGGAAGTGCTCATTGCTGACGTTAGAGGCCCTCCTTAAAAACGCATGGACACACACAGAAAGCGGCAGGTTTGCACCCAGAAACGCTGGCATCCTGTCAAACAGCGGCAACAGGGCAGCCTAGTGCTTCAGAAGCCACACCTGTAACATGACACCACCACACCCCCTAGTGACCCAAATTAGACAATACAAATGTTGGGAGGTATAAACTCTTCAATAATGTCATATACAGGGGTTAAAGTGAGCCGGAACGGGGCGGAACTGTGTTCTGTCAGTTCCACTTGGAGACGGAACGCAGTTCCGCCTCACCTAACCCGATGTGTGGCCGGTGCTGCAGGGAGATGCCGGGCGCCCGCTGAGACTGTGTTACCAGCAGGTGCTCGTCTCCCTCTCTATAGCGGCAGTGGAGGCAGGAGCTCAGTAGTGAGGTCCGGCTTACGGCGCTGTCACTGTGCTTTATGGGAGAGACGTCATGACGCCTCTCTCATAGTGCAGAGGAGCGGATGTCCAGAGGACTGCAGCGGTCGGACACGGAGCGGGGCTTGGTGAGTATGGTGTGTTTTGTTTGTTTTTTTTCTTTTGTATAGCGGCATCTACTGGGGGCAGACTACTGGGGGGCATTACTACAGAGAGGCACCTACTGGGGGGCATTACTACAGAGAGGCACCTACTGGGGGGGCATTACTACAGAGGGGCACCTGCTGGGGGGCATTACTACAGAGGGGCACCTACTGGGGGCAAACTACAGGGGGGCATTACTACAGAGGGGCACCTACTGGGGGGCAAACTACTGGGGGGCATTACTACTGAGGGTCATCTACTGGGGGCAAACTACTGGGAGGCATCTACTGGGAGGCATCTACTGGGGGGCATTACTACAGAGGGGCACCTACTGGGGGCAAACTACTGGGGACAATACTACTGGGGGGCATCTACTGGGGGACATTACTACTGGGAGACATTACTACTGGGGGCAAACTACTGGGAGACATTACTACTGGGGGGCATCTACTGGGGGCAAGCTACAAGGGGCAAACTACAAGGGGCAAACTACAGGAGGGCATTACTACTGGGGGCATAACTACAGGGGCAATACTACTTGGAGGCATTACTACTGGGGGCTAAACTACAAGGGGGCATAACTACAGGGGCTAAACTACTGGGGGCATAACTACAGGGGCTAAACTACAATGGTCACACTACAGGGGGGCATTACTACTGGTGGCTAAACTACAAGGGGCAAACTACTGGGGCTAAACTACTGGGGGCATTACCACTGGGAGGCTAAACTAAAGGGGGGTAAACTACTGGGGTCATAACTGCAGGGGCATTACCATTGGGGGCATAACTACTGGGGCTAAACGGCAGGGGGCATTACTACAGGCAACATTACTACTGGGGGCAATACTACACAGGGGCACTACTAATGAGGGCATTGTAAAGGGGGCACTTCATAAGGGGCATCACTCCTGGAGACATAAGGGGCACTACTACTGAGGGCATTGCATAAGGGGCACTACCACTGTGGGCACTACCAGTACAGTGGGCATTGCATAAGGAGCACTACTACTGTGGGCATTGTATAAGGGGCGCTACTGCTGTGGGCATTATGTGTATTATGGGGTGCCACTACTGTGGGCATTATTACTATTGTGTGACCACGCCCCTTTTTGAAACCACGCCCATTTTTTTGCGGCGCGGGCGCAATACCTTTATTACATGGGCGCCTTGGGGAGGGGGGTGACTTTAAGCACTGGTCATATATATTATTCAGCTCTGTCATACACATTTGAAATATTAATGTTAACTATTGACTTTATTATTTAAAAAGACAATAATTATGGGCTACATTTAATAGCCTGCGGGTTGCAGGCTGCGCGGGACTGTGTGCAAGTACTGCTGTATTTTTAAAGCGGCAATCATTTACACGGCAAAACTGACCTGGTTTTGCTATGTAAATGATTGCCACTTTAAAAATAGAGCAATACTCTTACAAAGTCCCACAAAGCCTGCAACTCGCAGGCTATTAAATTTAGCCCTATAAAGTCATAATGATGCCTGAAGGCGCTGTTCCTATTTTTCAGCCTTGACCACAATAAATAAATACATAATTTTTAGTCCTGACTCATTGGACTTTTTCAGTTACTATTAAAAATAAAGTAAAGTACTGTATTTTAAATGCCAAAAACGCATTATATCCCAGTTCACTGTAAAAAAAAAAAAAAAAAAAAGTGTGATTTGCTGTATAGAGGGTAAAGATTATGCAGACAAAGTACAATGGAGTTATGTGGGGACAGAATCTGTTGCTGTATTTCAGCAGGTCTACAAGTTGGAGCTTGACTCACCTCATTCCAATGAGATCCCATGCACCTAACACACAACTGTCTACTGTCCAAAATAAAGCTTAAAGTATAGCTAAAAGAAACCGCAGCAGGATATCTTGTGCAAGATTACTTTTTTTTCTTTTAGCAAATCCTACCCACCAGACGCTAGGTTCCATAGCCTTGTGGGTTTTCTGGCGCAAGCAAATACATGCTTACATTACATATAAAACTAACATACTGTAGTTGACAAACATTTACAGGAATAAACACCCAAACAGGCATGCACAAACAATAGGAAAGAGATTTCGCACAAAAACACACTCTGCTTAATTCGGATTTGTACGCAAACCCAATTTTTTTTAATTTTTTATTTGTTTTATCAGTTTCAGAATACATCAGCAAAATTGAAATACATACAGTACAGGGATACAGGAAATGCACACACTGTAAGCGAACAAAACATTACAACATGAATATGTAAAGACCAGAAATGGAAGATACATCCAGAAAGAGTGTCAAGTAATGCGAATCAGTTCTGGCAGAACGTATCTAAAATATCATTAAAAAGATAATAATAATAATTTTATTTATATAGCGCTCTTTCTCCAACAGGACTCAAGGCGCTTTACAGATATCAAAAACAATGCACATGATACAGAGGATTTGAGTAATACAACAATAGACAAGCAACACAGACATAAAAGAAAACCTTAAGCACACAGAAAGCATAATGCAGGATTGGTGCAGGCATTTTGGGTAATAACTTCCAAGGGTTGTGTATTCCACCCTCACAAGGTACCGGGTGCGGCAGCCATCTTGGGCGCTCACCGTAGGATTACCCAGGGTGGAATAGTCCACCCCTAGAAGAGATGACACAAGATGGGGGTGATTTCAGAGTCCTACAGTTCAGAGTAGGGTTCCATCAAAACCATCAGGCCTATGTATTTTTCATCCCATCCACAAGTGTACCATATGGGGCAGCCATGTTGGGCGCACTTTGAAGGTTACACTGTGGGAGGTGAGCCATACAAGGGCCAAGTTCATATATGGGAAGACTGATGCTTATGTAGTAGTATGATGTACCCTGCATGTAGGGCACAATGGAAAGGTGTGCAATCAGTGGAGGTAAACATTACAGGAAAAACACACGGTGGGGTGGAAGCGAGCAATGAAGAGAGAAAAAAAAAAGACTCAATAGCAGGTAACTAGTGGCAGAAGTAGGACTGAGATAACATTATTTTGATCAGATCTTAGTACGGGTGGGTAGGAGAATGTGAGGGGCACACTCAGAAGCAATGGGGATGTCCCTGCTGAGCCTGGTCCTGGTGCTGTGCCCCCACAGTCCCCTGCTCATCTTGAGGGTTAGGCCCAGGGGCAGACTTGATGTTCTCAGCCAGAGAGGTGGTAAGCCTGGTCCTGGAGATCTCATGGTAGAGGTGAGGAGAGGCCACATAAAGTTCCAGAGTGTTGTGGGTGTAACGCCGTCCTTCTGTTAATTTGTAAGTTTGTTTACCTTCTGTTTTCCTTCGGTTTCACACAGGTATAACACTGCTGTTGTTTTGAGCTGCCACTTGATAACTAGACACTTCATATACTAGTCACTGCAGCGTCCTAATAGGCCTGGCGTCCTATGCTATACTGAGTAAATGAGTCTACAAACACTTCCTTTCTGATTACAACCCCCTCCCCCACACAGCAACCCTCCCACCAAAAGGTGTTAATCAACTACCAAATGTGAGGTTTGTAAACCCCAGTCAATCACTATAAGTTTTTGCACACTACAGATATTAATCCACTTATAACAATTTTCTAAACATACAATGTAATGTGCAATGGTCTGCAATAATTACCAAGTAGATCTTTACTAAAAAAGGAGCAATGGTCTGCAATAATTACCAAGTAGATCTTTACTAAAAAAGGAGCAATGGTCTGCAATAATTACCAAGTAGATCTTTACTAAAAAAACAGCAATGGTCTGCAATAATTACCAAGTAGATCTTTACTAAAAAAGGAGCAATGGTCTGCAATAATTACCAAGTAGATCTTTACTAAAAAAGGAGCAATGGTCTGCAATAATTACCAAGTAGATATTTACTAAAAAAAGAGCAATGGTCTACAATAATTACCAAGTAGATCTTTACTAAAAAAGGAGCAATGGTCTGCAATAATTACCTGTTGACGAGAAGGAGAGACGGGAGTCAATTTTGAATATCAGTTGAAGATGTAACAAGTAAATCTTTACTAAAAAAGGAGCAATGGTCTGCAATAATTACCAAGTAGATCTTTACTAAAAAAGGAGCAATGGTCTGCAATAATTACCAAGTAGATCTTTACTAAAAAAGGAGCAATGGTCTGCAATAATTACCAAGTAGATCTTTACTAAAAAAAGGAGCAATGGTCTGCAATAATTACCAAGAAGATCTTTACTAAAAAAAAGGAGCAATGGTCTGCAATAATTACCAAGTAGATCTTTACTAAAAAAGGAGCAATGGTCTGCAATAATTACCTGTTGACGAGAAGGAGAGTGTTAGGTGCTGCGGTCCGCGGCGCCGCTCGGTCTGCTTCCGAGCGATGCTCACGGCCGCCGCACCTCCCTCGCTGCCCGCCCGGCGCCTAGCAACGCCAGGACGCCGTGCGTACTGTAGCCGCCGGGTCCCTGGCAACTCTAGGACTCCGCAGCTTGGAGGAGCCTATCCTTCTGATCTGGAACCAGAAGCTCCTCGAGCCACCAGTCCCCAACTGCATCCACTGTGACAGCATGCCCAGCACAACAGTCACACGTAGCAGAGCCACAGCGGTCCCATTATCCAACAGGGCAGGCTCTGTTTGCAGAGTGGCTCGTTTCCTTAGGCTTTCGCTTTCTCCCCTCACAGCTGCAAACTTCCCCCTTCCCTATCTGCGGCACCTCCGACCCCCTCTCCCCCACACAGATTCCCCACCTGTTCGCTCTCTCCTTACATCCACCACCCCCATGCACAGCGCCCCTAACCCCCCTCCCCACACAGGTTCCCCTCTGCTGCTCACTCTCTCCACACAACCCCCCATCTCATCCACAGCCCCCCTGACCCCTCCCCCCACACAAGTTCCTCACTCCTGCTCACTTTCTCATCACACCCCCCTCCACGGCACCCCAACCCCCTCTCCCCTCTCCACCCCACCCAGGTTCCCTTCTCCTGCTCACTCTCTCCTCACATCCCCCCCTGCCATTCACAGCACCACCAACGCCCCCTCCCCTCCTCACACAGGTTCTCCTCTCATGCTCTCTGTCTCTACTCACATCCCCCTCCCCCATCCACGGCACCCCCAATGCCCCCTCCCCTCCCCACACAGGTTCCCCTCTCATGCTCTCTCTCTCTCTCCTCACAGGGTCCCGACTCCGGCGGTGTCAATTAGGTGAGGGCTGCTGGCTGGAGTGTGGAAGCCGTACACTCTTCATTGCTGTCTCCTCTCCCAGCACGTGACTCCAGCATGGGCGTGACCTGGCTGCTGAAGTCTGACGCCGGCAACTCCCCACAGCCACCTCCGTGCTGCCTGGTTAGTGTTCTCAGCTGCAGGACCTGATTCCTGTTGGAGTTGGGGGAAGGGGGGGGGGGGGGTTTGAAAGAAGATCTGCCTTCAGATCTCTCTCTGTCTGACACCCCCCTCTCTCTCTATCCCTGACACCCTCTCTCTCTTCCCTCTCTATCCCTGACACCCTCTCTCTATTCCCATTCTCTCTACCTCTGACACCGTCTCTATCTCTCACCCCCCTTTCTCTCTTCCCTCTCTATCCCTGACACCCTCTCTCTCACACCACATTCTCTCTCTTCACTCTCTCTATTCCCTCTATCCCTGACACCCTCTCTCTATTCTCTCTCTCTACCTCTGACACCGTCTCTATCTCTCACCCCCCTTTCTCTCTTCCCTCTCTATACCTGACACCCTCTCTCTCACACCACATTCTCTCTCTTCACTCTCTTTCCCTCTATCCCTGACACCATCTCTCACCCCCTCTCTCTCTATTCCTGTCACCCTCTCTGCCTCAGTCTCTTTATCCCTGGCAATGTCTCTCTCATCCCTTTTTCTTTTCCTTCTCTCTCTCATCCCCCTCTCTCTATCCCTGACACCCTCTCACCCCTTCTCTCTCTTCCCTCATACCCCCCTTCCCCCTCTCTCTATCCCTGACACCCTCTCACCCCCTTCTCTCTTTTCCCTCATACCCCCCCTTCTCCCTCTCTCTATCCCTGACACCCTCTCACCCCCTTCTCTCTCTTCCCTCTCACCCCCCTTCCCCCACTCTCTATCACGGGCAACCTCTCTCTCACACCCTCCTCTCTTTCTATCACTGACACCCTCTCTCTCTAATCACCCTCTCGATCAATGACTGAACACACCCCACCCAAATCTAACTCTCTCTGCACATGTTATATCTGCCTCCCCTGCAGATCACATGGTTTTGCCCAACTGCTAACAAAATTCCTGCTGCGATCAACTCAGAATTACCCCCCATGTGCACTGCAGGTGGGGGCAGATATAACATGTGCAGAGAGAGTTAGATTTGGGTGGGGTGTGTTCAAACTGAAATCTAAATTGCAGTGTAAAGATAAAGCAGCCAGTATTTACCCTGCACAGAAACAAAATAACCCACCCAAATCTAACTCTCTGCAAATGTTATGCCACACCTGCAGCGCACATGGTTTTGCCCATTAGCTAACAAATTTGCTGCTGCGATCAGATCTGAATTACCCCCCATGACAATTTTGCTTGACTACACCTCTCTCTTGTACATATTAGGGTGGGGATTAAGTTGCCCTTTACATTGTGGAGAGAAATGTTTTCAACTGTACTTTCATCTAAATACAATCAGGGCAGACATCTTATGGGCTGAACTAACACGTACGAGAGTAAAATTATTAACCACTTGCCTGGAATGGTCGCATCAGATGCCTGCAAGTGCTCTATCTGACTTGGTCGCACAGGATGCGACCAGTCAGATAGAGACTGTCAGCAGCGGTGGGGAAGGGAAACTTCCCTCCACTGCTGCTGGAAGGTCCCTCTGCCTCCCTGCACTCTCCCCTACTGATTGCCGTGCTGCCGATCACTGCTGATCGGTCAGCACGGCAGGATCCCCCCCCCCCTTCTGCGGCTGCAGACAATGGCAGCCGCTGGGGAGTGTAAATTAACTATCCCAAGCCACCCCCAGACCCCCCTGTATACCTGGAGGCTGTCCTGGCTTTCAAAATGAAAGCCGCGATGCGATGGTTGCGATGTTCCCGATCGATGTTTGAAAAACCTATATATATTTTCCTTCCCCCTCTCTCTATCCCTGACACCCTCTCACCCCCTTCTCTCTTTTCCCTCATACCCCCCCCTTCTCCCTCTCTCTATCCCTGACACCCTCTCACCCCCTTCTCTCTCTTCCCTCTCACCCCCCTTCTCCCACTCTCTATCACGGGCAACCACTCTCTCACACCCTCCTCTCTTTCTATCACTGACACCCTCTCTCTCTAATCACCCTCTCTATCAATGACCCCTTCTCTCACCCCCCTCTCTCTATCCCTGACACCCTCTCTCTCTCCCTCTTCTCTCTCTATCAATGACACCCTCTCTCTCACCCCTCTCTCCCTCTATCGCTGACACTCTCGCTCTCTCCTCTCACTTTGTCATTCCCTCACTTTCCCTGACATCCCCTCTCATGCTCTCACCCCTCTCTTTCACCCTGACACTTTCTCGCTCTCTCCTTCTCATTTCCTCATTTTCTCTTAACCACCCTCTCCCTGAC
This sequence comes from Pseudophryne corroboree, assembly GCF_028390025.1. Classification (NCBI taxonomy): domain Eukaryota; kingdom Metazoa; phylum Chordata; class Amphibia; order Anura; family Myobatrachidae; genus Pseudophryne; species Pseudophryne corroboree. The sequence goes on along the minus strand of NC_086446.1, from coordinate 422,776,786 downwards.
ACTGGAAAAGATCTCCAACACTTCCATCCCCCCCCCTCCCTTCCCAATGTGGCATGTAAACAATGTAAGAACATTAAAATTGAAACTTAGTAGTTATCACCAGGGCTGGATTAAAGTCTCTCAAATGTATATGTCACATATACTGTATGTGTATGATGATGCGTGATGTCAGTATTATGCTCTGCTGTGTAATTATGTAATGTAGGTGCGATGTCAGTATTATGCTCTCCTGTGTATTGTAGGTGCGATGTCAGTATTATGCTCTGCTGTGTAATGTAGGTGCGATGTCAGTATTATGCTCTGCTGTGTACTGTAGGTGTGATGTCAGTATTATGCTCTGCTGTTTAATGTAGGTGTGATGTCAATGTGTAGCTCTGCTGTGTAATGTAGGGGTGATGTCAATGTGTAGCTCTGCTGTGTAATGTAGGTGTGATGTCAATGTGTAGCCCTCCTGTGTAATGTTGATATGATGTCAGTGTGTAGCCATGTAATGTAGCTGTGATGTCATTGTGCAGCCCTGTTGTGTAACGTTAGTGTGATGTCAGTATGTAGCCCTGCTGTGTAATGTAGCTGCGATGTCAGTGTGTAGCCAGTACTGAGCTTTGTAGTTTGGTTTTCACCTGACACTGCAGGACACACCCCTGATTGACAGCAGATACGCCCATAGGTGGAGATAGACACGCCCCTTGGGTGCAATGTGACACGCCCCCTCAATGGTGCGCCACGCGGCGCATTAGAGTGCGATCTGTAATCTCTTTGAAACTACTTTAAAAAAGTAGGCAAGTATGCCACAATTTGGCATATAGCTGTATTCAAAATATGTTTGACTAGTTTTTGTTGCTGACGAGACACTAGGAATAGGGCGAGAGAGTAGAGTGTAAAAGGTGAGTTAGGAATGGAGATATCGAGAATGTCTGTCATAAGTTTATGGATACGAGTCCAGTATCGCTGCATTTGTGGACAAGACCAAATACGCAGCATGGTTCCGCGTTGACCACAAAGTCTCCAATACCGTTGGTACTAGGTACAAACCCGATGGTTTACGTAAAGATCCGAAGGTGGGAATCTGCACATGTGGAGGACCTGTTCTGGCCGTGTGCAGAAACGTGTCCTGCGATCATGCTCGCAGTACCTGACAGCCGCAGCCTGTCAATCATTTGGGGCCGGGGATGGGGTGGTGTCGGCAGTGGTACTGAAAAATGGGGATGTCACCCCATTATCTGGGGGAACAGAAGCCAAGGTCTGCGTCTTCCAATGCAGATTTCCTGGCCTCGTTTACGGAGCTGCAGCAGTCAATCTGAGTAACCTGAAGGTAATGCAGGTGGCCAATGATCCCGCACAGTGATGCAATGCTGCATCCTCGGACGCAGCAGCGGTTGACATATACATGCAGGAGGCGTCTATTTACACCAGATGTCTCCTGCTGCATTAGCATTAAGTTAGCATTGTTGTTGCGTCCAAGGACACAGCCACAACGCTAACAGCGTCCACATCTTAATCAGGCCCTCCATTTGTTCCTTTTACTAACTTAAAATATTAATGCCATGCGCAGTATAAACATCTCCCAGCATAATGACCAAAGTGGCACAAGACCCAACAGATATGCTTGATGAGATTTTTAGATACAAAGGGGACAATTCAATTGTTTGAGAGACTTTAGCTCCTGTCTGAAGTGGCTGGGAGACATTTTTTTTTTGCGCGACCAGCCCTGTGATGGTCACGACGGCCACATTTTCACGTGAGACTGCACAGGATTAGCAGCGTTATGCAGCTTCTCCCATGCTTAGTGCAGAGTGCGCTGCAGTTACGGCATGTTTGGCCCTCACAACCAACCCCAAAGCCCTACTTAACACAGATTTCTGCTCACACCTCATGAGGGTGCAGGCAGAAATCTGCGATAAGTGCAGGCTCGGGACTGATAGCGCATAACAATAGCTTTAGAAGCAAGATAAACTCTCACAAATGAATCGCTCCCAAAGGATCATCAAACAGAATTTATTGTATAAACAAGCTGATATGCCTCAAAAATGTAGACCTTGTACTATCATACAAAATGCAAAAGTCAAACACAAAGGCAAGACTGTTTAGAAGCAAAGAAGTATAAGTTGTTTTTCATCTAAAAAGAATGTCACTTGGGAAGTATGTATACGTGTAAGGTGACCTGAAATGGAACAACAACAAAAAAAAGTTTAAATTCACTCACCCGTATTTAACAGCAAAACACTTTAGCTAACAATAACACCAGGCAAGAATTCCCATGTTGCTGAAATATGATGAGAATGAGGAACTGATACTATACAGTGAATAGTATGTTTTTGAATTAGTGGATTTCCTTATTCTGCTGCCAAGACCCTCACAGAATTAAAACAGATACAAGGACAAAGGCTAGTGGAAGTGATATTGTCTGGGCCAAGTAAACTTCCTCACCAGATGTTTTATTTTTGCTTTTATATTATTTCACAATATATTTTTTCCTTTTTGTAATTTAAAGGTGTAGTCATTTGTAAAAAAAAAAAGGAGAATACGCGTTTCTTTAATATAAAGTACCGATTGTCTGCAAGTACACACAGTTTTCCTGTGTTGCAATTCAATCTGTTACTAATGATGTGGTTTACTCTAGCGGAACCATGGCAACCACAGTCATGTTATATATTACATAAAGATGTAATAGAACATTTTTTTCTCTTAGCAGGGATGCTCTACCCACATTTTCTTCCATCATGAGGAGGTATTTCACTGACTCACCAATATCAGGCTGCACTTGCACAAGGAAAGAAGCATAATGCTTCCATATCGGAGAAAGAGTTTCAGAATGGCAGCTACTGAAATTTGCCCGACAAATGGATTTTGCAAATGGACCAATTAAGTACAGGATGACATCTTGGAAGAATGATTATCAGCTTAATGTGAGAATGGCTTCAAAACTTGATGGAGAGAATACTCACCAGAATGCCGCTGCTGAGACTTAACTACTGGAACTGCTCTACACGTGACTGCCAGGACACTGGAGCCGTTGCTGGAAAAAGGTAAGACACCACTAGGCCATCAGGGATGATTTGAAGAAAGTTCATCATGTCAATATCTCATATGTTGAGACATGATGAATGTCAATATGGTCACTGTCGACATCCATGTTGACATTGTCATGATGACCTGATGTACATAGACATAACTGTCAACCAACCATACCACACCCATGTTTTGCCCATATGCAGAACTGTACACACCTGGAGATGAGTAGCCTATGCATCTGGATTCTACTAGTCGTCATTAGTAAGTCTACTTTCACCTTCCCTAAACGAGATCAAAGGATCCACTTCCTAACAGGCATATATTCACATACGTTCAGGGCTGCATTAGCCCCACTGGCATAGCCACAGCTCTCCTGAATTTTGTCTCATCACTACCCCATTCTCCTCTTCCGTTCATAAGTGTAGATGCGATCCAAAAGCATGTGGATTTCTGCATTATGTTCTTGTGTGTGCCAAATTTTGCAGCAAGTGCAGTGCTTGTATATATGCTCTTCGAACAGCTGTACGTTCAACTTTGAATCAGCCCCTTAATCTGTAAAATGCACTGTAGGATTGATGGATTTACACATATGCTGGGACAGTCGTGTCACATGACTGGGAGGCAGAAAAAGGATTGGGCTAGAGAGGTGAAGTTATGCGAGAGGTAGAGCAGCACTGCAAGCTAATCATCTGAGAGGATGCTGGTGGGCAGAGCAAAAAATTGATGGAACCCTGTACCTTTTTAAAAATTAGCTAGTGGATGGACTCATTTATTTTTCCAAATTCATAATCCTATATAATAATAATAATAATAATAATAATAATAATAATGATAAAAGGCCAACGCTGCTCCTCACCTCTGTGGGTGGAATTCAAGTGTTTGGAGGGCAGACAGCCACTAGATGGCACCCAATAGAGCAATTAAAGTGTTTATCTGTTCGGGCGGTTCGGGCGCACACAACATTACTGTTATATTGTTCCGTCATTTTGACGGGCTGGTATCTAGTGGGAAGTTTAACAGAGGTCCCATCCAGCTCAGTGGATTATGTACAAAAAAACCTGAAAAGATTAGGATTATTGATTAACTGATTCTGTGCAAAAAGCCAGAACACATACACATTCACAGCATATGTCTCAATTGTCTCAATTTGGGAGGGCTAGTTTTTTTGACCTGAAGGCTCTATCCCTCATCCAGATTTGGACAGATATGTCTTGCAGAAGGGAAGGTTGATAGGTATATTGATTTATGGAATCATATTTATGAATATTAATATTTAATATAACATATATGGTTATTAATATATGGATATATTTAAATTAATATGCGTTATCATATATATCTGCAAATATATTATGTCAGGCTTACAAATTAATTGGCTGATAAATATATGCAGTCCTTATAAATATATGACTTGTGAAATTATGAAGTTAAGATTCCTTAAAGAGAGTTCAAGCTTGAATATTACCGCTCTTTTTATATGATTCTTTATTTACAGGCAGATCAAATCGTACAGAATAAGATATACACAGTAGTGATATATATACTAATTATTATATTAAGCTATGCTATGCTTCCTTCGTTACATAACATAAAACAACATGACATAAGTTTCACAAACAGTTTCAATTACTATCATATTTATACTTGCAAGTTAAAGATTGCCATCCCAAGAATCATTCCTTCTGCATGTTCTCCATGACTTCTCCTCCTGACTGACTGACTTCCTTCCTTCTCCTTCTCCTTCCTCCTCTAACTCCTAACTAAAAAGTCTGCTGCTTTTTATCCCATATTTTACCAATTCAAACTATCATATTCTCATAGTTTCCAATGGAATAGGTAATTATAGGTTTGTCAGATTCCAAGGTGTAATAAAACAAACATTGAACTGGGCTGTCGTGTCCTGTTCACAGAGGCATGGTGTCATAAAAGTGTGGTGTCCACACTGCCTTAAGCAAGTATAGTATTGTAAAATCTGGAATGTCTTTTCATCCAAAGTTCTGTTGTATTGACAAGTTTTCCTGGGGTGGGTTACACCATGTTTTATCAATGGATGTGATCTCTTTTCATAGTAGTTAAATTATGCTCCCTAGCTTTAACCTTTACTGGACAATAGACAAACCAGTTTTATAATTGCGATAGGTATTGCAATCTTGATTCTGATCTACTGTAAGCACACCTGGGAATTCCAATGACCAACAGAGCTCTGTCACACACCTATTATCATTTATGGCCTAATACCTTTTCTCTACAATGACTCTTGATCTTAATGTGACCTCTCTAGCCTTATTTATGACTAGAGCAGAATAAACCTGTTCCCTACACTGTTTTACCATCTTGCAGTAAAACACAAATATACAGTATATCTATATAAACACATACACAAACCTAATCTCTTAAATCAGCTAAACATTACCTCATACATTCAAATTTATTTCATATCTATTCCTTACTATATATATCCAGTATACTGTCCACTATGGTTACATCACTTATTTATAATGAATTATTTTAATTCAGACAATATCCATTGCCCTAATATTATACTAAGTGCAGACAATTACCTATAAGGCAACAGGTATGAGGTGGGAAGTAGCCCAGAGAGCAAATTTGAGGGGGCCTAACATTTCTGGAAGGCATAACATTTCCTCTTGCAAAAGACACTACCATTTTTTAAATTACAGCTCTGAGTGAAAGGAACTTTTAAGGAAGAGAGCTGGGACACAGGCCATAACTACTACAGGAAGAATTGGCCATGGGCCTATATTGGGCCTAATTCTGAGTTGATCGCAGCATCAAATTTGTTAGCAGATGGGCAAAACCATGTGCACTGCAGGGGGGCCAGATATAACATGTGCAGAGAGAGTTAGATTTGGGTGGGGTGTGTTCAATCTGCAATCTAAACTGCAGTGTAAAAATAAAGCAGCCAGTATTTACCCTGCACAGAAACAAAATGACCCACCCAAATCTAACTCTCTCTGCACATGTTATCTCTCCCCCCCCCCCCCCTGCATGGCACATGGTTTTGCCCAACTGCTAACAAAGTTCCTGCTGCGATCAACTCAGAATTACCCCCATAGATCTGATCACAGCAGCAAATTTGTTAGCTAATGGGCAAATCCATGGGGGTAATTCCAAGTTGATTGCAGCAGGAAATTTTTTAGCAGTTGGGCAAAACCATGTGCACTGCATGGGGGGGGGGGGCAGATATAACATTTGCAGAGAGAGTTAGATTTGGGTGGGTTATTTTGTTTCTGTGCAGGGTAAATACTGGCAACATTATTTTTACGCTGCAATTTAGATTGCAGATTGAACACACCACACCCAAATCTAACTCTCTCTGCACATGTTATATCTGCCCTTCCTGCAGTGCACATGGGGGGTAATTCCAAGTTGATCGCAGCAGGATTTTTGTTAGCAATTGGGCAAAACCATGTGATCTGCAGGGGAGGCAGATATAACATGTGCAGAGAGAGTTAGATTTGGGTGGGGTGTGTTCAGTCTGCAATCTAATTTGCAGTGTAAAAATAAAGCAGCCAGTATTTACCCTGCACAGAAATAAAATAACCCACCCAAATCTAACTCTTTCTGCACATGTTATATCTGCCTCCCCTGCAGTGCACATGGTTTTGCCCAATTGCTATCAAAAATCCTGCTGCGATCAACTTGGAATTACCCCCATGGTTTTGCCCAACTGCTAACAAAATTCCTGCTGCGATCAACTCAGAATTACCCCCCATGTGCACTGCAGGTGGGGGCAGATATAACATGTGCAGAGAGAGTTAGATTTGGGTGGGGTGTGTTCAAACTGAAATCTAAATTGCAGTGTAAAGATAAAGCAGCCAGTATTTACCCTGCACAGAAACAAAATAACCCACCCAAATCTAACTCTCTCTGCAAATGTTATGCCACACCTGCAGCGCACATGGTTTTGCCCATTAGCTAACAAATTTGCTGCTGCGATCAGATCTGAATTACCCCCCATGACAATTTTGCTTGACTACACCTCTCTCTTGTACATATTAGGGTGGGGATTAATTTGCCCTTTACATTGTGGAGAGAAATGTTTTCAACTGTACTTTCATCTAAATACAATCAGGGCAGACATCTTATGGGCTGAACTAACACGTACGAGAGTAAAATTATTAACCACTTGCCTGGAATGGTCGCATCAGATGCCTGCAAGTGCTCTATCTGACTTGGTCGCACAGGATGCGACCAGTCAGATAGAGACTGTCAGCAGCGGTGGGGAAGGGAAACTTCCCTCCACTGCTGCTGGAAGGTCCCTCTGCCTCCCTGCACTCTCCCCTACTGATTGCCGTGCTGCCGATCACTGCTGATCGGTCAGCACGGCAGGATCCCCCCCCCCCCTTCTGCGGCTGCAGACAATGGCAGCCGCTGGGGAGTGTAAATTAACTATCCCAAGCCACCCCCAGACCCCCCTGTATACCTGGAGGCTGTCCTGGCTTTCAAAATGAAAGCCGCGATGCGATGGTTGCGATGTTCCCGATCGATGTTTGAAAAACCTATATATATATATATTTTTTTTTTTTTTATTAAAAAATATTTTATTTTATTTTTATTTTTTAACTAAAATCATTTGGGATAGGGTTAAATTCATGTTCTTCACCTAATTCACTCATAAAAAAATGACAATTTCGGAGCGGTTTTTGGCAAAATAAATGGTCAGTTAAGTGGTTAATGCGCGGTCTCTGTAAAGGTGTGGCTTTCCCACCTTTTCCTTACTCAAAGGAGTGATTGTGACAGGCGAACAGTCACTTCCACCAACTGATTGTAGCATCAAATGAGATTTAAAAAAATAGAAACCTCTTCTTGAAAGTGAAGTTTTTTCCTTATCAGATACTTAACAGTGAAATATGGTTTTCTTTTCTGTTTTTTTTTTAGTTGGCTCCTTTCGTGGAATACTGGAAATACTGGCTAATCACACAAATCCCAGATTTGCTTTTCATACTACAGGAAATTGGTCACTGCTCTCATACACATCATTTTCTTGCAGTGTTTCACCTAATGGACCTCCCATATTATCCTACATATAAATAACAATGAAATTCAGTAACATACTTAGCACGATAACAATAATTTTATTTATATAGCGTTCTTTCTCCAATAGGACTCAATATGAAGATTTGTAAACAACAAAATGGCCACTACTCTTCAGCATGCATATGTGATCATTGTTTTTTAGTCTTCCCATTGCAGGGCGTCTTAAGAGAGGGGGGGGGGATTTGTGCACACTCCGGGTGGGCCCCCTCCTCTCCATGGCAATATCCCGGAGTCTACTGCACATGCGCAGGTCTCCCGTAACATGGCGCCCACCATGTTTAGGAGACAAAAGTCTTACTGCGCATGCGCAGCGCCCATTTTTGCTGTGTTGTTGCCACAATGGCTGCCGCTGCAGCAACCGGTGGTGGACTTCGGAGAGGAGAGTATGAAAACTATGGGTGCAATGTGTGCGGTGTGGGCCCCCCTGGACCCAGGGGCCCGTGTGCACCACACACATTGCACCCGTGATAGAAACGCCAATGGCCCATTGTTTCCTTAAGCTAACTTGGCTAGTGAAATAATCTTGCACACAGAATATATCAATGTGCTTGAGCTCCAAATCAATATTGTATACTTTATATTCCCTTTATTTACACCGACGTATTTACCAGACAAATGTGCACTAAAAGAAAATGGCGACATGGCAAATGTGCACTAAAAGGAAATGGCGAAGAATGACGACGATTATTGTGACTCAAGCGACTCGGCACAAGATTTGTATTACAATTAATTTTTCATTGTTCAGTTGTATTTTTTTTTTAATAAGGCATCAGAAACCAAAATTTATAAAAGCCAGCACAATAATAGGAATTTAATGCCTACTGGTAATTCCTTTTCTCCTAGTCCGTAGTGGATACTGGGGGTCTTGTACTTTAGTACCATGGGGTATAGATCGGGTCCACTGGAGGCTGGCACTTTAAAACCTTTTAGTGTGTGCATGTGTGTGCTGGATCCTCCCCTCTATGCCCCTCATATCAAACTCAGTCTAGGAAACTGCCCAAGAAGACGGACATAATCTGAGAAGAACGAAACAACAGCGGTGAGGCAATAAGCCAACACACAACCATAAACAAAAGGAGGGAGCTAACCAGAATAGAGGATAGCAACACCAACCTAACCAGCTATCCCCACAACACAAGAGGACCGCAACATCGGTCCAACCAAAAACGTACACAGGTAAGCAGGAACGAAGCACTGAGGCGGGCGCCCAGTATCCACTACGGACTAGGAGAAAAGGAATTACTGCTAGGTATTAAATTCCTATTTTCTCTTACGTCCTAGTGGATACTGGAGTCTTGTACTTTGGTAGCTTTGGGACTTCCCCATGGTACTAAACAGGCGGGAGGGTGCTGAGACCCCTCCCAAACTGAAGGTCATCCTTGGCCGAGGTATTGAACCTACAGAATTTAACAAAGGTGTTCGAACCAGACCAAGTTGCAGCTCGGCACAATTGTAGGGCCGAGACACCCGGGCAGCCACCCAGGAGGACCCCACTGACATCGTTGAGTGGGCCTGAACAGACATCGGCAAGGGCAGAGCCGCCGAAGTATAGGCCTGTTGAATGGTCAACCTGAGTCAACGAGCAATAGATTGCTTAGAAACTGGCTGACCAATCTAGGAGGCATCATAAAGGACAAACAGCGAGTCAGATTTCCAATGACGTGCCATCCTTTTGACATAAATCTTCAGAGCCCTGACCACATCCAAGAACTCAGGTTCCACAGAAGAGTCAGACAACATTGAAACCACAATAGGCTGGTTCACATGAAATGCAGACACCACCATATGAAGAACTCCCTTCAGGAAAGTCTGTACTTCTAGTAACAGGGCAAGTTGTTTCTGGAAGAAAATAGAGAGCGCCGAAATCTGAACTTTAATGGAGCCTAGATGTAGGCCCATATCCACTCCCGCTTGTAGGAAAAGCAGAAAACTACCAAGTTTAAACTCCACAAAAGAAACCTTTCTACTTTCACACCAGGAAAAATACTTTTTCCAGATACGATAACATGTGTTTTTACGTAACCATCTTCCTGGCCTGCACCATGGTGGAAATAACCTGAAAGGGGAGACCTTTCCTTGCTAGAATCTCCCTCTTAACTTCCAAGCCGTCAACGTAGCAGCTGTAAGTCTGGATAGACGAATGGACCTTGCTGAAGAAGATCTTCTTTGAGCAGCAGAGGCCAGGGATCCTCCAGAGACATGGTCAGAAGGTCCGAGTACCATGCCTGTCGAGGCCAATCTGGGGCAATTAGAATTGCCTGAACGCTTTCCCTTCTTAGTCTCTTGAGAACCCTTGGGATTAGCGGTAGTGGAGGGAACAGGTACAAAAACTGGTACATCCACGGTGTCGTCAGCGAGTACACTGCTACAGCTTGCGGATCCCTCGTTCTGGAACAGTAATGGCATAGCTTCTTGTTGAGTCAAGTAGCCATCAGATCTATCTGTGGACAGCCCCACTTGTGAATTAACTGTTGAAATGTAGGTCCCATTCCCCCGGATGGAGATCGTGCCTGCTAAGGAAGACCGCTTCCCAGTTGTCCACTCCAGGAATGAATATGGCAGAGATGGCCCTTGCGTTCGCATTCGCCTCTGCCCAGAGGAGGATCTTCGACATCTCTTGCATCGCTGCTCTGCTTCTTGTTCCCCCTTATTGGTTGATGTACGTCACTGCCGTGGTATTGTCCGACAAAACCTTGATCGCCTGATCCTTCAGGAGATGAGAAGCCTGCAGAAGAGCATTGTAAACTGCCCTGAGTTCTAGGATGTTTATTGGTAGGGCAGATTCCTGTCGTGACCAAATCCCTTGGAACTGGGCCCCTTGGGTCACAGCCCCCTAACCCCGGAGTCTGGCATCCGTTGTCAGTAAAATCCATGGGTGGATATTGAAACTCCTGCCCTCCACCAGGTGAGGAACCTGTATCTACCCTAAGAGAGAAATCCGGGCATGCAGGGATAACATCACTTCCTGATGCATGTAAAGGTGAGACCCTGATCATTTGTCCAGCAGATCCAGCTGAAATGGTCGGGCATGAAACCTGCCGTATTGGATTGCCTTGTAAGCAGCCACCATCTTGCCCAGTAATCAGATGCAAATATGTAAGGATACCTTGCGAGGATCGAGCACCGAGCGAACCATAGCCTGGATAGTCAAGGTTTTGTCCCTCGGGAGAAACACATTTTGAGACACAGTAACCAGTATCACTCCTAGGAACTGAAGACGTCGGCTCGGTTTCCAGATGCGACTTCTGAAAATTTAGGATCCGCCCATGATCCGTCAGTAGTCGAGTCGTCAGATTGATGCTGTCCAGCAGACACTCCCTGGAAACAGCCTTTATTTGGAGATCGTCGAAGTAGAGGACTATGTTCACTCCCATCATGCACAGCTGCAGCATCATCTCCGCCATGACCTTGGTGAAAATCCTCAGAGCTGTGGATAATCAAAGGGTAAGGCCTGAAACTGGAAATGGTCGTTCAATATGGCGAACCGGAGGTAAGTCTGATGAGGGGGTCACATAGGAATGTGTAGGTAAGCATCCTTGACATCCAGAGATACCATGAACTCCCCCTCCTCCAGCACGGACACTACCGCCTGCAGGGATTCCATCTTGAATTTGAATACCCACAGATACGGGTTTAGAGACTTCAAGTTCAAGATGGGGTGCATGAACCGTTTGGTTTAGGTACAACAAAAAGACTGGAGTAAAAATCCTGGTTGCGTAACTGAGGAGGTACAGGCACCACCACCCCTGTCTGCAAAAGCTTTTGAATAGCATCTTGCAAGGTAACTCTTGCTGCAGGTAAATCTGGTAAGCCCGACTTGAAAAACCTGTGAGGAGGGAGTGTCTGGAATTCCAGCCGGTATCCTTGGGAAATGAGGTCCCTCACCCAAGGATCCCTGCAGGACTCCACCCACATGTGGGCTAAGTGTTGAAGGTGAGCTCCTACCTGAAAGGAGCCTCTCCGCTGGGGCCAACCGTCACGCGGAAGGCTTAGCGGCAGGAGATCCGGTGGTCTGGTCCATGGAGACGGCTAGTGCAGATTTACGGGACTTACCACGAGATCCTCTGGAGGTGGTGGAGGCCTCTCAGCCCCTGCCTCTGAACCTTGCCACACGAAAAGACTGCAAGGAAGGTACGGTGTAAGAACGTCTAGCAGGCAGCGCAGCAGACGGCAGATAGGTAGACTGGGAGATCCATTTACTTAGTTCATCTCCAAACAAGGCATCACCTATAAAGGGAAGATTTTCTACACCCTTTTTGGAGTCAGCGTCAGCTGACCACTGACGTAACCACAGAGCCCTGCGCGCCGAAACAGCCATAGCAGTAGTGCGGCAATTTACCTTACACAACTCCTTAATAGCTTCGCTCAAAGTTTGCAGCATCCTGTAAATGTTGCAGCAGAGTACTTACCTCATCCCGGGGTAGAGTGTCTAAACCAGGCATGTCCAAACTGCGGCCCTCCAGCTGTTGTGAAACTACATATCCCAGCATGCCCTGACACAGTTTTGCTGTCAGAGAATGCTAAAGCTGTGTCAGGGCATGCTGGGATGTGTAGTTTCTCAACAGCTGGAGGGCCGCAGTTTGTACATGCCTGGTCTAAACCTTCAATAACAGTGTCAGACCACCTGACTACCGCCCTAGAAATCCACCCACAAACTATTGTGGGGCGCTGTGCCGCGCCCGCTGCCGTATAAATTGCCTTGAGCGTAGTCTCAATCTTACGGTCAGCTGGCTCCTTCAGGGATACAGCCCCTGGTATCGGTAGTGCTAATTTTTTGGACAGTCTGGATACAGACGTATCGACTGACGGGGTTTTTTCCCATATCTTCCTGTCCTCAGCAGGCAGTAGTTAAAAACCTCTGAGGGATCTTACATTTTTTTTATCAAGGTTTCACCAAGCCTCCCTGGCCAGGGAGTTTAATTCCTTAGACACAGGAAAAGTTGCTGAGGTCTTTGGTCTAACATTAAAATATAATTCCTCATCTGGTTCCACCTCCTGATCTGGTATGTGGAGGACCTCTCTAATAGCAAAGATGAGAGCCTCCACTCCAAGGGACAGAGAGCTGTCCTCATCCATATCATCATAATCCACATGCGGCTGATCAGAGTCAGAATCAGACTGTAATACCTGAGGCAGTGAGCGTTTATGGGATACCACTAGAGGGGGCTGATAAGCCCCGGGAGTGACACTGAGGAGCGGACACCAGCACACAGAAACACAGCAGCACAAAGTGTGAAAGTATGTGTATGACCTGATAGGAGTGCAGCGGTGCTACCACTGGCGTGCTCCCCCCTTCTATGACCTCCTGGTACCATTTTACAGTCTGTAGCAGGGTGGGTCCCTGGAGGAGCATTGTTCATGCAGTCTGATGATCTGCAGCAGCAGGAAATTGCGCCTTTCTACCTCTGTTCCCGCTCCGGGAAGCCCCACCTACACTGGCAATGTTAAAAAAAGGAGATTTATGGTAGACTTACCATAGTTAAATCTCTTTCTGCAAGGTACACTGGATTCCACAAGGAATACATCGGGGTGTAGAGTTGGATCCTGATCCGAGGCACCAACAAGCTAAAGCTTTGACTGTTCCCAGGATGCACTGCACCGCCTCCTCTATAACCCACCTCCTGGCACTGGAGCTCAGTTTCGTTAACCAGTCCAATGCAGTAGGAGGTAAAAGAGACGGCAGATGTTAGTCACATAGAACCACATTCTCACGACAGGAGAAGGGACCAGCGGCTAATGCCATACCAACCCAAAGAAGCTAAGTGCGTCAGGGCGGGCGCCCTGTGGATCCAGTGTACCTCGCAGAAAGAGATTTAAACTATGGTAAGTCTACCATAAATCTCCTTTTCTGCAGCAGGAAACACTGGGATTCCACAGGGAATACATTGGGGATGTTCTAAAGCAGTTCTCATGGGATGGGACGCACCGTAGCGGGCACAAGAACCTGGCGTCCAAAGGAAGCATCCTGGGAGGCGAAGTATCAAAGGCATAGAACTTAATAAACGTGTTCACTGAGGATCACGTAGCCGCCTTGCACAATCGCTCAGCTGACGTGCCTCGGCGGGCCGCCCAAGAATGTCCAACAGACAGAGTAGAATGGGCTTTGATAGCAGAAGGAGCTGGCAGTCCAGCCTGCGCATAGGCTTGTGCAATCACCATTCTAATCAATCTGGCCAAGGTTTGCTTATTCGCAGGCCAGCCATGTTTGTGAAAACCAAAAGGTACAAAAAGGGTATCTGAACTCCTGAGAGAGGCAGTCCTCTCCACGTAAATACGGAGAGCCCGTGCCACATCCAAAGACTGCTCTTGGAGGACAAACCAGAAGAGATAAAGGCCGGAACCACAATCTCTTGGTTAAGATGGAAAGATGACACCACCTTAGGTAGATAACCGGGGCGAGTTCTAAGAACTGCCCGGTCACTGTGAAAAATCAGAAAAGGCGGACGACAGGACAAAGCGCCTAAGCCCGACACCCTCCGAGCAGAGGCAATAGCCAGCAGAAACACGACCTTAAGCGTAAGGCATTGAAGGTACACAGACTCAAGAGGTTCAAATGGAGACAGCAGACAGATCCCATGGAGCCACAGGAGGACATATGGAGGCTGAATCCGTAAAACACCCTGAGTGAAAGTACGAACATCAGGAAGAGACGCAATTTTTCTCTGAAACCACACCGACAAGGTAGATATACTGTATGAACCTTGAGGGAGACCAGACAAAGGCTGAAATCTAGACCTTGTTGCAAAAAAGCCAAAAGCCTGGAAGTTCTGAACAAATAGGCATCCTAATTCTTAGCAGAACACCATGTGAATTAAGAGTTTCAGACCCTGTAATAAATCCATGTAGAAGCCGGTTTGCGGGCCTTCAACATAGTTTGAATAACCACCTCGGAGAATCCTTTGGCCCTCAGGAGTGAAGCTTCAAGAGCCACGCCATCAAAGCCAGTCTGGCCAGGTCCGGATAGACACAAGGGCCCTGAACGAGGAGGTCTGGGCGTTGAGGAAGTAGAAGAGGACGCTCTATCGATAGACCCTACAGGTCTGAGAACCACTGCCGTCTGGGCTACGCTGGAGCGACCAGTAGTATTCCTCTTTCTTGCTTGAACTTCCGTAGTACCCTGGGCAGGAGTGACACTGGAGGGAACATGTACGGCAGCCGAAAGTTTCATGGAATTGCCAGTGCATCCACGAACACTGTTTGAGGATCCCTTGTCCTTGATCTGAAGACCAGAACCTTGTGATTGTGTTGAGACGCCATCAGGTCTACATCTGGTAGGCCCCACTTGTCCATTAGTAGTTGAAAGACTTCCAGATGAAGACTCCACTCCCCAGCGTGAACGTCCTGACGACTGAGGAAATCCGCTTCCCAGTTGAGGAGTCCGGTAATGAACACTGCCGATATGCTGGCAGATGGCGTTCTACCCAATGGAGGATTTTTGATACTTCCAGCATTGCCATGCGGCCTCAGGTGCCGTCTTGATGATTTATGTATGCCACCGTGGTGGCGTCGTCTGATTGTACTTGTACAGGCCTGTCCTGTACCAGAGGCAGGGCAAGCGTCAACACACTGAACACTGCGCGCAATTCCAGAATGTTTATCTGGAGGAGAGATTCCTCTCTGGTCCACCGACCCTGGAGAGAGTGTTGCTCCAACACCACGCACCAACCCCACAGACTGGTGTCCGTTGTCAGGAGGACCCAGTTGGAGATCCAGAAGGGACGGCCCCTGCTCAACTGTTGGTCCTGTAGCCACCAGCTCAGTGACCGACAAACCTCCGGCGTCAAGATCATTCGAGACCTGATCCGATAGGGCAGGCCGTCAAACTTGGAAAGGATTAACCTCTGCAGGGTGCGGGAATGCAATTGAGCGTACTCTACCATGTCGAAAGCCGACACCATGAGACCTACTACTTGCATCGCCGAGTGTATCGACACTCTTGGGCGAGAGAGGAAGTATCTGATCCTGTCGTGAAGTTTCAGGACTTTCTTTGGAGACAGAAACAATGGCTGTGTGTGTCCAGCAGTGCACCATGCTCTGAGCAGGGACCAGCGATAACTTTTTCCAGTTGATGAGCCACCCGTGGGCTTGTAGGAATTGGGCCGTCACTTCCAGATGACTGAGGAGAACATCTTGGGAGTTCACCAGGATCAGCAAGTCGTGCAGATACGGCAGGATCCTGATTCCCTGACGGCGAAGTGCCGTCATCACGGCCATGACCTTGGTGAAGATCCGAGGGGCCATGGCCAGTGCAAGCCGCAGAGCCTGGAATTGATTATGTAGGTTGCCAATAGCAAACCGCAGATTTTGCTGATGCGATATGGCAATAGGTATGTGCAGGTAAGCATCCTGTATGTCCAGGGATACCATATAGTCTTCGGGTTCCATGGCCAGCACAATAGAGCGCAGAGTTTCCATATGGAATTTGGACACTCTCACAAATTTGTTCAATGATTTGAGGTTGAGTATAGGCCGGAAGGAACCTTTTGGCTTCGGAACTAGAAACAGGGTCGATAGTATCCCCTGCCTCCCTGGGACAGAAGTACCGGCACTACCACTCCTGTGTCCAGAAGGGATTGAACAACCAAATGAAGAGCTTGCGCTTTCAATGGATCCGAAGGGATAATTGTTGAGCAGAACTCTTTTGAAAGAGTTTAAAAGGGAGCACCTCCAAGGTCCTCAACCACAGAAGAGCACCTCCAAGGACCTCATCCACAGAAGGGAGCACCTCCAAGGACCTCAACCACAGAATTTGGCGAGCCAGGATAGACGTACTGTAGTAGACGCCTTGGCCGCCATAAGGGAGCACCTCCAAGGTCCTCAACCACAGAAGGGAGCACCTCCAAGGACCTCAACCACAGAATTCGGCGAGCCAGGATAGACATACTGTAGTAGACGCCTTGGCCGCCATAACACCTGCCTCAGAGGCCGCCTCCTGAATATAGTGTGAGGCTGTGGTAATACAAGACAGATATTGTATGGCAGTGTCAGAAAAATCCTGAGGCAGCTCATCCTCAATTGCCTGAACTCATGCTTCAATTCCTTTCGTAGCCCAGGAGGCTGCCATAGTGGGTCTATGTATAGCACCGGTAAGAGAGTAAATAGACTTCAGGCAACCCTCCACACGCTTATCCGTAGGCTCCTTCAGTGAGGTGACAGTGGCGACAGGCAGAGTAGATAACACCACAAGATGGGCGACATGAGAGTCCACCGTCGGTGGAGTTTCCCACATGTTACTCAACTCCGCAGGGATAGGATAACGATCTAGCATCTTTTTAGAGACAGGGAAAAAAAATTTCCTGGAGACTACCAGGATTCCTGACGTATGTCAATTAAATGGTCAGAATGTGGTAAGACTACTTTAGTAACCATCTGACGTTTGAACTTATCAGGTATCTTAGACGCAAGAGTGGGCTCGATCTCATCATCTATTTGGAGAATCAGCTTAATAGCCTCCACTAGGTCAGGAACATCAACCTGGGTTGTAGATTCCTCATCAGAAGCGACTGTATCAGTGTCTGACAGACCAGTATATTCCCCATCCTTGTCAGAAGAATTAACCAAAATATTAATGGATTGTGAGGAAGAAATGGCCCGCTTAGATGACCCCTTGGCCCCAGAGGGTCGTGGGGCAGACTTTTGTCTAACCAAAGATTGATTTAATTGTGTCTGCCCAGAGTGGATTACCTACAGGGAGAATATGTGGCTGCAATGGCACAGGAGGCATAAGACGTGTCACAAGCGTACTCAGCATACTTGAGAACGCTGCCCAAGGTGGGTCCTGATTAGCCACAGGTGCTGCGGGTTGACTGGAAGGTGTAAGGCACCCAGTGCCTGAACCATCAGCTAAAAACTTCCCCCTCAGGTAAATCCTTGGTGCCAGCACTGCATGATGCAGAAGCATCCGCGGATTTACCGCCCTGTGTGGCAGACATTATAGGGAATGTAGCCTTAGAGCATAACGGTACAATATAGCCAGACAAACACAATACCTGCAAATAACCCCCTCTGTTATGTGACAGTAAATACAGGGCACAAACAGAGGATTTAAGCGGTATGAGGTGACTGAAATACACAGTAAAAAATACCAAACCATATATACTGTGTAGAACTATATATATATATATATATATATATATATATATATATATATATATATATATATATATATATATATATATATATATATATATATATATAAGACCCTGATGCACCTAGCCCTCCAGGGTACAGAATATAGTGATAGCAAGTAGTGTGACACACGAGAATTAAATCCACACAGCAGCTACAGGCACACTCAGTCACGGGTATAATGCAGAAGTTATTACAGATAAACAATAAAACTGCACTGGACTAGTAAAACTACATATAGATATGCATGAATATAGATATAACAATGCACAGTAGATACTGGATGTATATCTCAGAACACTTGTACTAAATATTCAGATAGCAGTACACTTGTTCTTAACTAACACTGTCTAAAATGACATGTAGAATACTTAAGTGTCTGTAAATGCACAGCGCTGATGAGACAGGCGGCTTTACAGAGTAGACAGTGCCATGCAGTCCCCGAGATCAGCTCAGCTATTTGTGAAGATGGCGCCAAAATCTCTGTCAGGGAGTGAGGGAGAGTGAAATGCAGCTCCAGTACGGGAACATCAGCAGTAGATGGCGCCCGGAGGTGGGGGAGGGGCTACAGGTCAGCGCCTTATCCCCTATGCTGGTCCTCACCACCGGGTACTGTGGAGCCTATGTAAAATGGATTTTAGCAAATCCGACCTGTGCTCCCTGCCCTGGTGGTTATAGTGGTGTCCCTGTGCAGTACAGTGTCCAAGCCAGTGGCGTGGTCCATCTCCTGGAACCGCGACCGGACCGCGATTTACCGGTGGGTCCCACCTGGGGGACCCTCTCACCTCCTCCCTGATGTGCAGCCACGCGATCCTGGAGAGCATCAGCGGTGGTGTGCCTTTGATGGCCAGTACGCCTCCGCTGCAAGTACCCGGGAACCCGGCCGCATAAACTGTGAAGTCTTCTTAAAAAGCTCTTTTCAGGCCTGCCTAGCGCAGCCCCACCTGTTAGTGACCTGCTCTGCAGGCACAAACTTACAAACTGAGTTTCAGTGCCCGGAGGCGGGGTTACAGAGGAGGCGGTGCAGTGCATCCTTGGAACAGTCAAAGTTTTAGCCTGTTGGTGCCTCGGATCAAGATCCAACTCTACACCCCGATGTATTCCCTGTGGAATCCAAGTGTACCCCGCTGCAAAAATAACATTATACATCCATATACAGTCCACACAAAGCCTTAAGATAGTGAGCACTGCGGGGCTTGTAGCCCAGAGCCAGTTTGTCCACGGCGGGCACCGCAGCTCTGGGCCCGTGACCGCTGAGTGACTTGCCGCCAACACTGCACCGGGGACCCGCTAACTGGGACCCCGGTGTAACACTCACCGCACCTGGATCTTCGGCATCTGTTAGAGGGTGGCGGCTAGCTGCCAGCGTGGGCACACACACTAACGGTGTGATCAGCACCTCAGGAGCTCCAGTGGACCTGATCTATTCCCCATGGTACTAAAGTACAAGACTCAGTATCCACTAGGACGTAAGAGAAAATATATTTATCACAGTTAAAGGACTATTATGTTTGCAATTATTCACCGTAATACGATAAGCGATTGGGCCCCTGTGCTTCTGTATGGGAGACATTATTACTTATCAAGTGGTGCAGAAGTAATTTCATTCCTGCACTGCTTTGTTGTCCCTGGCGTTGCCGAATACTTACAATAAAACTAAAATAACCTTCCCTTCAGCTACAATATATAGCCTCTGTCCTCGAGCCACACATACATAAATCTCGTCTTGCAGCATCAGGCCTAATTCAGACCCGATTGCCGTGCTGCAAATTACACCGTCCTGCAATCAGATAGTCGCTGTCCAGGGGGAGTGAAAATTCACCCTGTGCAAGAGTGCCATTGCATGTGTACGCTGTGCGAAAAATTCCCCTCAGTCAGCGGACAGCTGCAAAACCGTTCGCATCACACTCACCATCGAATGTGTTTCCCATTCTGTGCAGTGTGTGCAGTCTGTTCATAGCTCAATACTTACTCCTCCAGTGCAAAGAAATAAGGCTGATCGGGGCCGGAGCTGACGTCACACATCCGCCCTGAAAACGCTTGGGAACTCCTGCATTTTTCCTGGCACTCCCAGAAAACGGCCAGTTACCATCCACAAACGTCCTCTTCCTGTCAATCACCTTGCGAACAGCTGTGCAATCAAAAAATTTTGCACCATCCTGTCGCTGTTTGGCGACATGCGTGCACATTGCGGTGCAAGCACAGTAGTTCAATAATCGCCTAGTATGCGATTAGGTCTGAATTGGGCCCCTACTGTGCACAGACATATAGGTTCCACCTAGTAATGCTGGACATGCTTTTGGGCAGACATACATAGAGTTAGGAACATCCCCGATTCATCAGCATGGTATGCATGGCAACTATTTATTGCTTTCACAAATTCCCTGAATTATTTTAATAGTTGGGAACTTCTATAGCGGGACGAAATATTTCCCTTTATAATGCAACAACTTTGGAACAAAACTCAGGAATAAAGTATTTCTATGTATGCACATCAAGGTTAAATCTGTCGTGGTAATGTGGTAATGTAGAATTTCTTCTTAAAAGACCCCAAAACACAGGAACAGGGTTCAGACCATGTTCTTTAGTAAATAGTGTCAAATTTCTTGTCATGCAGGTCAGGATATACAAGTAAAAATATGTTACATTTAACCAATGTGGACATTTTTAGACACATATTAATTATACCAATTGTGCTTTTATATAGGAGAAACCTGTATTATAAAATTTAAATGTATTTAGATAGTAAAAAAAAAATGTTAAAATTTAATATAGTAACAAAAATATAAACAGTAAAAAGTGATTAAAAAATAATAAGGGATAATACAGAGCCTTAGGATCATAGTTGTTGTTTTTTTTTATCCCAGAATCATGTAATAACCAACCAAGTAAATACTATATCATTGTACTACGCCGTACAGGGTGTTCCATCTTTATATTTAATAATTAAATGAGAGCAGTAATTTGGAGTTATTCCTGAAATACGACAGCACAGAGAGGAAAAAGACAGCAGGAACTGAGGCAATAAAGCACTGTTATGAAACGACTTTAAGAAGAAAAACAGAGCACAAACCATTCAATGATATAATGTAGATAAAAAAAAAAATTGTCCACACTAATTCAATGCGGTCATATAATGAAAAATGCAGATAATCCAAACTCATTTGTTAAAAACATCCTGTATTATATGGAATGTGTGAACCCATGGTACAGTACCTGCGCACATACAGGATGACACTATGGTAGTGCAAAGCTTGCAAGCCCTACAGCTCCTTCTTACAAGCTCACAGCCCTTTTGCCTGCTGTCTGTCCCACAGACTATAGCAGCTGGCAGAAAGAGGATGGGCGGGAGCAGCACAAAGAGATCCTTTACGCCTTCTCAGCTGCAGCTGTTCCCATGGACAATGCACATGCCCTTCTCCAATAGCCATTCCATGACTGATTATATAATAACATGAATATGTTGGTCTCCTCTGTGGGGTTAAATCATCTATTTCTGTATTATCAGTGTGTCAGGGAAAGGGATCCAATCTCAAATCAAATCTTTGATCCTACCCAAACTATATAAGATAAAGGAGCATCAATTGAAAGGAAGTAAAAATCCTATAGAATTGGTATGCATATATATTGTTTATAATGTACCCGAGTGATGTGGTCATTTTAGTTTTGTTCTTTTCAAGCAGCAAACAAATGCAGTATTAGTTCTTATAGTGCAATTGCAGGCTGACCTTCCCCCCCACACTGATCCACACATAGATGTACGCTTGTGTTACCAGACTTCCCTTTTTCAATAAAGAATTATGAGAACTGCAGGCTACAGGCTATCAG